>NC_067480.1:42671445-42863960 GCF_947179515.1 Apodemus sylvaticus
GACTGGGGATGAATAAGGGGGACAGAAGATCTTTTCTTGTTCAGTAACTTCAAGTCTTAAAAGACTGAAAAGGGAGAAAGGCTACAGAATAAAACATCAAAGGCAGATTCTTGGGTGCTCCTTCATGTTATTGGGCAATTCTTGTGCTCTCCTAAGCTGGGCAATGTTAGAAGCCCTTTGTCATGATGTTGCAGTTAGGGCTCGTGGCTACCACTGCACTCGGCAATTTAAACTTTCAATGTCTCTTTACAGAATCAATTCAAACTACTAATCCATGCTCACAGGACTCGGAATTTTCCACACATAAATTGGAAGTTCATAGAAGAGCACACAGAAGTGAGTTCATAGTCTCTGAGGGTCTGCCCCCGACTTTGTTATTCTGATCCAGTTTCTTCATGCTGTTGCCCTAAATCAGTTATGCCAAGGAACACAAATCATCCCAATTCCCAAAGTAGAAATAAATTACTCACAAAGTCAAACAGGCTGAGTACAAGGTGTTATAATCACTACTACATGTATTTATAGACTTTTCAACTCCATTTTCTTTGAAAATGACTATAGGGTAATATAATATTATACTTGTACAATGAATGTTAAACATTATTACAAAGTTTTATGTTGGAAGATTTTTCTTCAAAACCTTTTTTTTGTCTGCTTCCAACTTGAGAATCTCTAAATTATTTGATTAATTGGTAGGAAGAATGTATTTTCTGGATTCAAATCCTGAGTGCCAAGTTTTAATTCAAAGGTGAGTCTCTGAGGTTTTCCTGAATAGCCCTGGAAGGACCTGTTATAATGGAAATGCTGACTGACCACATTTGTGCCGCTATAACAAAACCTGACTTGAAGATAAATGTTTCATGAATTAAGAAAAGCTTAAAAAGTGTTTCTATTGAGCTTTGTTCCCAAGATAAAAGTGAATCTACTCTTTTTGAGGCAGAGAGAGTATGTGGGTTACTAATATTCTAGTCTGCAAACAGTCTTAATCAAAAGCAATATCCAAAATGGTATGTTGAAATGTGGAAAAACTTCTCTGATGAATTCTTGCCAAAATTGTTTTTGTTCAAAGGAACTGAAAAAAAGTAAAAAAAGAGGCTTTTTTTTTAAAACAACCATGTGACCTATGCATACTGTTTGGGCATCTGATTCACCCACACAGAGAAGCTGTGTGGAGGGAGGGTTCTGTCTGCAGCACTGAGACAGGGAACGCTGATCCTGGATTTCTGAATCTGGCATGCAATAGCAGTCTGATGTTAAATAGTTTTACCTCACCAAGCCTAGTTGCCTATTGAGTGCACTGAAGTAACAGTACTTAACCTTTGGTTCTGTTTCTAGGAACGAGCTAATGCTGAATTGAAATTCATTGTACTCCCTATCACAAAGTAAGAGCTGAACAAATATTTGTACTTAAGATAGAAAGATGGCTCAGAGGGTGACGGTACTTCCTACTCTTACAGAGAACCTGAATATGACTCCTGGCACCTACACTGGGAGGTTCACCACTGCTTCGAACTCAAATTCCAGGGATACAATGCCCTCTTCTGGCCTCTAAAACACTTGTGCACAGATGGTGCACTTGTAGACAATCGGGCAAATATAAATGCATGCTGTCTTAGAGCTTTGTTGCAGGATATTTCATTAAATTGTAACTCCAAGACTGTGAACTGAAAAAAGCTTGTTGTAGGATGTCTCAGGCCTAGCACATACCTATAACCCAAGAGCTTTCTGTTTACTGTAAACAAGTACTGTGCTATGCCTCAGCCTTAGGACACACCTTTTAGTCCTAGAGCTAAATAAAGTCAACCCTAGGACAGGAGGCAGAGCAAGTGACCAGCTGACAGGAAGTGAGCTTAGGTAAACAGAAAGCAGGAATATTGAGTTGGAAGGTATTTAAGACAGTATGGAGAAGGAGAAAAAACTTTTTCCTTCTAGGACATCAGTGGAGTAGGAAAGTCAGTTGGGTGCTTTCTCTGGCTCTGAGCTAGAAGGCTCTCACCCTAACATCTGTCTCCTGAGTCTTCATTGGTAAAACTGAGCAGCTAGGATTTTGTTTTTAGAACAACAGAGCTTCTGTTGTCATGATAAAACCATGACCAGAAGCAACTTGTGGAGGAAAGTTGTATTTCAGCTTACAACTTTCAGGAGACCCTGCATTACTAAGGCAGGAAGTGCTATGGAGGAGTGCTCCTTACTGGCTTGCTCTTTATGGTTTTTCCTACCTGCTTTCTCATACCATTCAGAACCAGCAGCCCTGGAATGGCACTGCCTACCATGAGCTAGACACTCCCACATCAATCACAGGTCAATAATATGCTACCCAGTCTTGCCTACAATCCAATCTTATAGAAGCATGTTTTCAACTGAGATTCCCTCTTGCAGTTGAGCATGTCTTGAATCAAGTTGAAGTAAATAAACAAATAGAACACATGCATACCAGAGATATCTGACTGCTGAAGTACTCCAGATGGACATCTCTACCCTTCTCTCTGTTGAACTTTTTTTTTTCTGTTAAACTTTTAAAAGAGGCTATCTGTGTAGTCTGAACTGTGGCCTCCAGTTTGCTCCCCTTGAGTCACTGGTCTGTTCGATGGTCTATTACACACTAACAACATCCCCTTGGAAGATATCTTCAGGATTCAGAGAACAATAGAAGAGTGAGACGGATAAATGGTCACTCCTGTGTCCTTCAGCTCAACTACTGTTCTGTCAGTAATGCAAACTCCATCTTTCTGTTGTATCTTTTCCTGTGTCTAAAGCATACACTATATGTAGTACTGTCCTCTTGATCTTTTGGACCTAGGGATAGTGATGGATTCTTATCATTGAGTGTTCTGAACCCTGTTCACTGTTCTTATGATACCTGTTACCAAGGGTAACCAATCTGGTACAGTCTTGAGAGTAATGTGCAAAAGAAGGGCAACTCTGCTGATTATCTATCCCTCAGCAAAACATTTCTTCATAATGGATACACATGACATCTCTCTCTCTCTCTCTCTCTCTCTCTCTCTCTCTCTCTCACACACACACACACACACACACACATCACACACACACACACACACACACACACACACACACACACACACACACAAAGACCACCAGAAACCTGTGCATATGACCACCATCTACACCCTCCCTCACCTTCATCCCCACATGCCATGCAGTGCCTCTCCCATTCTCTGTTCACCTCTTGTCCCTCTCCATGTGGATTCCCTAGTAGGGGACAGCACTCTATGAGTTTCCTCATTAGATTCTTTCTTCACTCTTATTCCACTCATCACACATTCTTCTCACACATGGTATGGAACCAGGAAAGCCTGAATTAGATATGGCAATCCTCCTATGTCTAGCCATTCCCCAAATTATGACCTAAGACCAAATTCCAACTGTTTTGTTTCCTAACATCTCAATTCTTCATAGTCATTGGCTCCTGACTTCTAATCTTATCATAGACTTTCGTGTTCTTCTTGTTAATTAGCTCTGACTTTGAGTATTTTATTCATTGCCTGAGTGTTCTAAATATAGCACTAACAGGTAAGGTTAAAGAATGACTGAATAACAACATTGGCCTTTGGAGAGACTTCTGAGCATCTCACCTGTGCTAAGTATGTGTCCAGAGCTTACAAGCCCAGATGCTTTCCTTTTCATTTCTGGAGTCAGTTTGCATTTCAGTGCAAGGGTTTGTTTAGTATGTCTCTTTAGTTTCTTGAGTAGTGTCTTCCTATCTCTTCTCTGTCCTTGTAATTATCCCCATATCTATCTATCTATCTATCTATCTATCTATCTATCTATCTATCTATCTGCATATCACTCATTCCCACCGCATCCCTGTCCCTTAACTCTCTCAATCTTCCTTATTCGAATTCTTCTCCTCTCTCACCCTCCATTGCTCCTCTTCCCATCTTCTTTTCCCACCTCCTAACTTTCTTTTTCTTTCTCTCTTGTTCTCTTTAGTCTGTTACTTTATTTAAAAAGTTTACTAATAAACTGATTAATTAGGTTCATAGCAGTGGAATTATTCTTGGTGTGTAGGTATCACTTTAAGTGTCCCTTTCTCTTCATGAAAAAAACAAAACAACAAAACCCCCAAAACTCAACAACCCTATTGTGTCTTGACCATATAACTGTGATCTTCTTTACTGGGAGAATATATGAATCAGGAAGGCAAAAAATTCAATTAATAGAACGTTGAAAACATGATAACAGGCCTTCAATTTATGGTGTAAAAAATGCAATGAAAAATGAAGAAATCACAGAGGCCAGGTCCTATGTGGTACTTGTCTCAGTGCACATTAGGGAAAGAAGATGACTTTAGGTCAGAAATTTGAGGACACTAAGCCTAGGCAATGCCATAAACTCTTTAGGAAAGAAAAATGTCTTAGTCAGGATTTCTATTCCTGCACAAACATCATGGCCAAGAAGCAAGAAGGGGAAAAAAGGATTTATTCAGATTACATTTCTCCATTGCTGTCATCACCAAAGGAAGTCAGGACTGGAACTCAAACAGGTCAGGAAGCAGGGACTGATGCAGAGGCCATGGAGGGATGTTACTTACTGGCTTGCTTTCCCTGGCTTGCTCAGCTTGCTTTCTTATAGAACCCAAGACTACCAGCCCAGGGATGGCACCACTCACAATGGCGCCCTCCTCCATTGATCACTAATTGAGAAAATGCCTTGCAGCTGGATCTCATGGAGGCATTTCCTAAATAGAGGCTCCTTTCTCTGTGGTAACTCCAGCTTGTGTCAAGTTGACACACACAACCAGCCAGTACAAAAAGGAAAGGAGAAATAAGGAATCTGATGAAACCGGTCACAGATTTTTAGGTGAAAAAGAAATCGACTTTCCAGCTCAACATCTGATGGAAGAGAAAGCTCATTGGCTATTGGCAGACATGGCTAAGATCATTGTGAACCTGGGGCAGCTGTTCTCCTCCATGCTCTACATCCAATCATAAGTGAGAAGAGTCATTAAAACATGAAGCTATCACACTCTTCTTCCTGATTTTTCAAAAAAAAAACAAAAACAAAAAAAAAACAGTTCTAGAATGCTCCAGCCTTTGCTTTCTGTTTCTCTGGTTCTAGTTTTTTCATCTAAACACAATGTGTCCTCATCTTTATTCCACATTCACATTCACCTCAAATGCAACCTGACATTTCATATCTAGTATTCTCTTATACTATTCCCTCACATTTGCAGATAGCCTTTCATGAGATTGATCTCTATCTTTTGGGCACAGCATCGGGGTCCAACTTGTCCATGAAACTAAGTTATGCCTATCCCACTGTAATATAAATCTTGAGGATACCACATAATCCTTTAACAAATTTCTCCATTTAATAGAGAATAGTAGAGTTAATCCCTAAGTGGTGGGAAACAGAAAGCAGAAAGAGGCTGCATTTCTGAGTAGCCACAAGAGACAAGGCATCAACGGGGATCTTCCTGCTGGTTAGCCTGTAAATGAGAAGCCAGTTTCTACTGTGTCAAGCTCTGAGATTTGAAAAGTCAACTTCCAACTGATGTCAATCTGCAATAAACAAATCACCTTGCTATTACTCACCATTAAGTAAAATGACTCATGGTTAATTCCAGCTGTCACTGAAGCCCCAGCAGAGAAACATATCTCTTCTGTTATCTCTATCTTTCCCAAGGCTTAAGAGAGTTTTTGTAGAATTTGATAAAGAGAAACAGATACTCATCAATGAGTAAGCAAGTTGACATGGAGATCTTAAATGAAAACTGAAAGACAACAACGAAAACCAAAACATCCTCCCTGCTATTTAAATTCACTACCACCAGTCTGACAGGAATTAAATTGGTGTCCAGTCTGATTCCCCTACCTTTGCTGCAAGATGCTTTGAGCTCAAGAGTCTATTTGCACATGGATGCTGCCCTTCACTCTTAAAACTTTAATCAATTGTAAGACAGTGAAGACTTCAGCTGGAAGAGAAGCTGCCCATTTACTATTTGTTATGACTCTAAAGTGTTGTGCGAAGAGCACAATCCTGTGAGATGGATGCTATTATATGTCTTATTTGAGAGAGAAGCAAATAGGCATTGAACCCATGCCAAGAGATTAAAGAAAGTCGGATGCAAGGTAGTAACCTCATTTTTTGTCTAATTCTACAGTCGCTTACCCCTATGTGGGCAAGAAAATTAAATGACTGGAGAATAAATAACAACACAGAGACTCAGTCGTGTTCTACCATCCTCATTATTTTAACTTTTGTTCTTTGGAGCAGTACCCTCTAGGGGTCACTTTCCCTTTCAGCAGGGCTCAGCAGCACACATGATGGTAACTTTCTTTTTTTTTTTCTTTTTTTTTATTATTCGATATATTTTTTATTTACATTTCAAATGATTTCCCCTTTGCTAGCCCTCCACTCCCCGAAAGTCCCGTAAGACCCCTTCTCTCCCCCTGTCCTCCCACCCACCCCTTCCCACTTCCCCGTTCTGGTTTTGCCGAATACTGCTTCACTGAGTCTTTCCAGAACAAGGGGCCACTCCACTCCTCCTTTCTTCTTGTACCTCATTTGATGTGTGGATTATGTTTTGGGTATTCCAGTTTTCTAGGTTAATATCCACTTATTAGTGAGTGCATACCATGATTCACCTTTTGAGTCTGGGTTACCTCACTTAGTATGATGTTCTCTAGCTCCATCCATTTGCCTAAGAATTTCATGAATTCATTGTTTCTAATGGCTGAATAGTACTCCATTGTGTAGATATACCACATTTCCTCTTTCTCCACACCCTCTCCAACACCTGCTGTCTCCTGAATTTTTAATCTTAGCCATTCTGACTGGTATAAGATGAAATCTTAGGGTTGTTTTGATTTGCATTTCCCTAATGACTAATGAAGTTGAGCACTTTTTAATTTTTTTGGGTCACGTAGGTAGACTATCATGTCATCTGCAAATAATGATAGTTAGACTTCTTCCTTTCCAATTTGTATCCCATTCACCTCCTTATATTGTCGAATTGCCCAAGCTAGTACCTCAAGTACAATATTGAAAAGATAAGGAGAAAGGGGGCAGCCTTGTCTGGTCCCTGATTTCAGTGGGATTGCTTTAAGTTTCTCTCCATTTAGTTTGATGCTGGCTACCGGTTTGCTGTATATTGCTTTTACTATGTTTAGGTATGGGCCTTGAATTCCTGTTCTCTCCAAGACTTTAAGCATGAAAGGATGCTGAATTTTGTCAAGTGCTTTTTCAGCATCCAATGAAATGACCGTGTGGTTTTTTTCTTTGAGTTTGTTTATGTAGTGGATTGCATTGATGGATTTCTGTATATTGAACCAACCCTGCATTCCCGGGATAAAGCCTACTTGATCATAGTGGATGATCGTTTTGATGTGTTCTTGGATTCGGTTGGCAAGAATTTTATTGAGTATTTTTGCATCTATGTTCATAAGGGAAATTCGTCTGAAGTTCTCTTTCTTTGTTGGATCTTTGTGTGGTTTTGGTATCAGCGTAATTGTGGCTTCGTAGAAGGAATTGGGTAGTGTTCCTTCTGTTTCTATTTTGTGGAATAGTTTGAAGAGTATTGGTGTTAACTCTTCTTTGAAGGTCTGATAGAATTCTGCACTGAAACCATCTGGTCCTGTGCTTTTTTTGGTTGGAAGACTTTCTATGACTCCTTCTATTTTTTTAGGCATTATGGGACTGTTTAGATGGTCTAGTTGGTCCTGATTTAATTTTGGTATTTGGTATCTGTCAAGGAAATTGTCCATTTCCTCCAGATTCTCCAGTTGTATTGAGTACAGGCTCTTGTAGTAGGATCTGATGATTTTTTGGATTTCCTCAGTTTCCGTTGTTATATCTCCCTGTTCAGTTCTAAGTTTGTTAATTTGGATACTTTCTCTGTGCCCTTTGGTCAGTCTGGCTAAGGGTTTATCTATCTTGTTGATTTTCTCAAAGAACCAGCTCCTGGTTTTGTTGATTTTTGTATGGTTCTCTTTGTTTCTACTTGTTTGATTTCGGCCCTGAGTTTGATGATTTCCTGCCTTCTACTCCTCCTGGGTGAAATAGCTTCTTTTTGTTCTAGGGCTTTCAGGTGTGTCATTAAGCTGGTAATGTATGCTCTCTCCATTTTCTTTATGGAGGCACTCAGGGCTATGAGTTTTCCTCTTAGCACTGCTTTCATTGTGTCCCATAGATTTGGGTATGTTGTGTCTTCATTTTCATTGTGTTCTAAAAAGTCTTTAATTTCTTTCTTTATTTCTTCCTTGACCAAGATATCATTGAGTAAAGTATTGTTCAGTTACCATGTGTATGTGCGTTTTCTGTTGTTTTTGTTGCTAATGAAGACCACTTTTACTCCATAGTGATCTGATAGGAGGCATGGGATTAGTTCGATCTTCTTATATTTGTTGAGGTCTGTCTTGTGACCAATTATATGGTTGATTTTGGAGAAGGTACCATGAGGTGCTGAGAAAAAGGTATATTCTTTTGTTTTAGGATAGAATGTTCTATATATATCTGTTAAATCTAATTGGTCCAAAGCTTCAATTAGTTTCATTGTGTCCCTGTTCAGTTTCTGTTTTCCTGATTGGTCCATTGAGGAAAGTGCAGTGTTGAAGTCACCCACAATTATTGTGTTAGGTGCAATGTGTGCTTTGAGTTTTAATAAAGTTTCTTTTACGAAAGAGGGTGCACTTGCATTTGGAGCATAGATGTTCAGGATTGAGAGTTCTTCTTGTTGTATTTTTCCTTTGACCAGCAAGAAGTGTCCCTCAGAGTCTCTTTTGATGACTTTGGGTTGAAAGTCAATTTTATGTGATATTAAAATGGCTACTCCAGTTTGTTTCCTGAGACCATTTTCTTGTAAAATTGTCTTCCAGCCTTTTACTCTAAGGTAGTGTTTGTCTTTGACCCTGAGGTGTGTTTCCTGTAAGCAGCAAAATGTAGGGTCCTGTTTACGTATCCAGTCAGTTAGTCTGTGTCTTTATTGGGGCATTAAGTCCATTGATGTTAAGAGATATTAAGAAATAGTGATTGTAACTTCCTGTCATTTTTGACGTTATTTTTTAAATTTGATTGCTTAAATTCTTTTGGGTTTGATGAAAGATTACTATCTTGCTTTTTCCAGGGTGAAGTTTCCCTCCTTGTATTGGAGTTTTCCTCCTATTATCCTTTGTAGGGCTGGGTTTGTGGATAGATATTGGGTAAACTTGGTTTTGTCATGAAATATCTTAGTTTCTCCATCTATGGTGATTGAGAGTTTTGCTGGATATAGTAGTTTTGGCTGGCATTTGTGTTCTCTTAGAGTCTGCATGAGATCTGCCCAGGACCTTCTAGCCTTCATAGTCTCAGGTGAAATGTCTGCTGTGATTCTGATAGGTCTTCCTTTATATGTTACTTGGCCTTTTTCTCTTACTGCCTTTAATATTCTTTCTTTGTTTAGAACATTTGGTGTTTTGATTATTATGTGATGGGAAGTATTTCTGTTCTGGTCCAGTCTGTTTGGAGTTCTGTAGGCTTCTTGTATATTCATGGGCATCTCTCTCTTTAGGTTAGGGAAGTTTTCTTCCATAATTTTATTGAAGTTATTTGCTGGCCCTTTAAGTTGTAAATCTTCACTCTCATCTATGCCTATAATCCTTAGGTTTGGTCTTTTCATTGTGTCCTGGATTTCCTGGATATTTTGGGTTACAAGCTTTTTGCATTTTGCATTTTCTTTAACTGTTGAGTCCATGGTTTCTATGGAATCTTCAGCATCTGAGATTCTTTCTTCTATCTTTTGTATTCTGTTGTTGATATTTGCATCTCCGTCCCCTGGTTTCTTCCCAAGGCTTTCTATCTCCAAAGTTGTCTCCCTTTGAGTTTTCTTAGTTGTTTCTTCTTCTGATTTTAGATCCTAGATGGTTTTGCTTAGTTCCTTCACTTGCTTGTTTGTGCTTTCCTGTAATTCTTTAAGATATTTTTGTGTTTCCTCTTTCATGACCTCAGCCTGTTGACCAAAGTTCTCCTGTATTTCTTTAAGTGTTTTTTGAGTTTCCTCCTTATTGGCTTTTGTATTCTCCTGAATTTCTTTCAATGATTTTTGTGTTTCCCTTGCAAGGGCTTCTAACTTTTGATCCATTTTCTCCTGAATTTCTTTAAGTATGTCCTTCATGTGTTCCTGTACCAGCATCATGACCAGTGATTTTAAATCCAAATCTTGTTTTACTGGTGTGATGGGGTATCCAGGACATGCTGGTAGAGAAGAATTGGGTTCAGATGTTGCCATATTGCCTTGATTTCTGTTAGTGACGTTCCTGCCTTTGCATTTTGCCATCTAGTTCTCACTGGTGTTACTTGGTCTTGTCAATGCTGGACTCACCATTGCAAGCTGCCCCTTCCCAGGTGGCCTCTGGTGCACAGCTTACCTCCTGCACTGCCTGGAGACAGGGTGCTGTTGCCCAGGCTGTTCAGCTCCTGCAGCAGACACCTGAAGGCTTCCGCTGGGGCCCGCTGGATTCACCAGAGCACACCGACTTCTCCCTGATGGCTGCCTGGAAGCCCCTCTTGCCTCTTGCAGGACCTGGAGATTTGGTGCTGCTGCCCAGGCTGATCTGGATCCTGAAGCGGAGAGAGCTGAGCTGATGTCTCCTGCCAGAGGCCTCAGGACTGGTACCCAAGCTCTGGGCCACAGGAGCAAGCTGGGTCTCCCGCACTTCCTGGAGACCTAGTGCTGTGGCCCTGGCCGTTCAGATCTCAAAGCAGGCACCCGAATGCTCCCGCTGGGGCCCGCTGGATTCACTGGAGCACACTGACTTCTCCCCACTGGCTGCCTGGCTGATGGTAACTTTCTTAGTTAGGGTTTCTGTTACTGCAGTGAAATACCATAACCAAAAAGCAAAACAAAGTTTGTGCTGAAAGGCGTCGTTTAACTTACATTTCCATGGAGATGTTCATCACCAAAGAGAGTGAGGGCAGGAACTCTCACTGGGTAGGAACCTGGAAAGAGGAGCTGATGCAGAGTCTAGAGAGGTGCTGCTTACTGGCTTGCTTTCCCTGGCTTGCTCAGCTTGCTTCCTTATAGAACCCAGGAACACCAGCTTAGATATGGCCCCACCCACAATGGGCTGGGCCCTCCCCCATTGATCAGTAATTGAGAAAATGGCTTACAGCTGGATTTGTCATGAAATGACAGCATTTCCGCAACCGAGGCTCCTTTCTCTCTGTTGACTCTAGCTTGGGGTAAGTTGAAACACAAAACCAGGCAGTATCGTGGCTGTGAGGTTATCTTACTCCTTGATACGACTAAGAGAGGCATGGATACCCCATCTCCACCCTATGAAGAGCTGAGAACTGAAGCTGTATACAGACATCATGGTGTCCAGAGGTAGTTACTGCACAGCTTACCCTTACTTGTGTATTGAGCTCCTCTCTTTAAAACTTAAAAAAAGCCTCAGGACTGTTAATAGTGCCATATGAAAAATTGAAAAGAGTGTAAAAATAACTCATTAAATAATTAACTCAAGATTAAAACAAATCAAACAAGGGGCTTGGCATGTAGGACATGTAGCTTGTAGGTTTCTCACTTAGCACTCACAAAGCCCTGGAGCAGACCATCAGCATCACTTGAAACTGTGTGTGGGGGTACAAGTCTATGACATCAGGTTTTGGGATAAGGGTTCTGGAAGAGCAGAAAAATTAGAGGTTCTATGTTCCCCTCAGCTTCAGATGGAGGAGGAGGCCAACCTGAGCCCCTCTCTCAAAATAAGCACAAATTTATACACATTTTAAAAAATCGTTCTATGGTAAAGCCACAAAATAACCACTTAAAATAGAACAAAAATTATTAAAGAATTAAGTTGTCATCTATTTCCTTCTATAGTATAATGGTACTTTTTTAGTAAGGAAATCTAACAGTACTTAGAAAAAAATTAAGATTAGACAATAACTTCCAAGGGTATATGTTTTTAAAAGATTTTATTTTTATTTTTTGGTCAGGAGTCACTGATGTAAATCTAAAAACTATCAGGCAATCTTCCTGAGATGGGTCTGCCTTGGATTAAAATCTACGATGGATTTGCTCATATAGGCAAAGCCCAGAAGAATTTTATGTTAGGAAAGAGTCCTGCTATTAATAAACTTTTCCTGTTATTATTAAACATATATAACAATTACAAGGTAATATCCCACTCTTTTGAGTAGATCTCTTCAGAACAATGAAGATGTACTGTCTTGTAGTGATGTTATAGACAAATAGGTGATTTCTTAATTTTTAAAGCTGATCTTATAAGAATTCCTAAAATTATAATTATTAAACTTCTGATAGTCAAATCTGCAATGAGAACTCTGCTAGTCTTCAAGGGTCATGAATTAATTGCTTCTGAGATAGCAAGCAGGCACCCTCTACTCAGAGCACATTCCAATAGGTTGTAAAACCATTAAAAAGGGGACTAATGATTTACTATAGGGGCAAGGACAGAAGACAAAATAATGACTGGGTTTATCTGCACAAAACCTTACTAATACCCTAGTCATAAAAATTATGATTTTTAACACTCCAGGATCCTGGAGAGCTGGTAACAGATGATGAATGTTTAGCTAGATAATTACTCATAATGGATATGCATGTAAACATTCTCTGCCATAAACTCTTTATTTGATTTATGATTTAAATTTATGGGAAAACTTGTGGTGAACTTTTTTTCCCATGCGATCATGTATTTTGAAATATGTACAAAGAAGTGACAGAACTGAGGAGAACTTTTTAGACAGAATTGAACTCAAAAAGAACTTAGAAAAAAAAAGGCACAGAGAGTAAGAAGATTGTTACATCGGAGCAGGAGGAGAGAGTAAGATACGAAGGAGGATGCGCAGTGAAATAACTTAGAGACTATAAGGCAGCTTAAAAAATTAAGAGAGCAATATGCAGAATGCCGAGGGCAAGAGGGAAAAGGAAGCTGCAGGAGCAGGAGCTTCTCCTGACCACGGGGCAGGACAGGTCTTTTTGTCATAGCAAAGCAGGCTTAGTCTTACTAAAGAGACTTTCTTCTCACAGATCTGGTTTTAATTCATTGAGCAATAATAGGGTAGAAACTTTTTCTTTCTCTATGCAATAAAGATTGGAGTTCATTTTTCATCCAGAAAGAGTGAGTTCTTTCTTCACTGGCACTTGATCTTTTGCGCAATATACATATGTAAGTATAGATGTGTGTAAATATGTAATTATGATAGTATGAACGTTGGACCCAGCTTGTTTGAATGAAGATTAAGAATGTATATACATGAATTTGTATATGCATGCATGAATGTATATGCATGAATTTATGTGATTCATATGTTCTTGTGTAAAAGTTTTTCCTTCTTGAGAATGACTCTCTTCTCCTGGTACAATCGAAGTTTATTGCTCTAAACTTCACCCTAGCCTGACAAGCAAGAGGCAACTGAACAACAGGGAAAAAGTTCCAGCAATTAATTCATTACTTAATCCCCTGTTGTTTTAGGATGAGGTGCTAATGCCAGAGCCTGCAGCTTCTGGTCTTAGAGGAACTCAGGCAGGCATGTCAGCTACTGCACCAAAGTGACTTACTCTTAAGATAGGTAGACATTTTATTATTATACAGCAACCTTAAATATCTTGCCTTCACCAACACTCATACCTGTTGACTTACCTTCAACAGACAACCAAGAAAGAACAGCCAGGGATGTCCCATGGCATTTTATCTATCTATCTATCTATCTATCTATCTATCTATCTATCTATCTATCTATCTATCTATTTGGGGGTTTTCAAAACAGGATTTCTCTGGTAACAACCCTGGCTGCCCTACTCATTTTGTAGACCAGGTTGTCCTTGAACTTATAGAAATCTGTCTGCTTCTGCCTCCTGAGAGCTGGGATTAAGGTACGAACCAGGATGCTTGGCTCTTATGTTTTATTTTTAATTATGTTTACATATGCAGTTGCATGAGGTACTTGAGAAGGTCTGAAGAAGACTTTGCAACTCCTTCAACTGAAGTTACAGGCAATTGTGAGCAGCCCTACATGAGTTCTGGGAACTGAAATAGGTTCCTGTGGAAGAACAATATACACTCCTAATCCTAAGAGTCATCTCTTCAGCTCCCAGGCCATATCACACAATGGCTTTTTGATATGCTAGTGATTATTTTCAAATGGACATGTAAAGTATATAGAGTGAAATGTGTAAAACTTTTAAATGTATACATATTTAATTATGTCTATGTGTCAGTATTTGCCCTTAAGTGCTAGTGCCCATAAAGGTCAGGGGAAAAATATCCCTGTAATATCCCCTGGACATCCTGTTACAGGCTGTTGTGAGCTACCTGACAATGGGTGCTAGGACAGGAATCTGGATCTTCAGCAAGATCAGTACATGCTCTAAACAACTGAGCTGTCTCTCCAGCCATCAAAATCTGAAGTAACTAAGTTTAATGACTTTCATTTATGCGTATATCTAAATAACTGATATTGAGACTAGAAGCTGGTCTATTTCCATCCCTCTACAAATCTCTGCACACCCTTTGCAGTAAGAAAAATATGGCTAAAATGTTTTTATTGTCTATATTTTGTGAGAAATTTTTGTGGTTAATAAATCGATAGTAAGGATGAAACTTCAGAATATTATCCTGAGTGAGGTAACCCAGTCCCAAAAGGCCATTCCTGGTATATACTTGCTTATAAGTGGATATTAGCCATAAAATACAAGGAATCTAAACAAGAAGGAAAGGACATGTGAAGATGCTTGAATTTCACTTAAAAGAGGGAATAAAATAGTCATAAGAGGCAAATGCATGAGGGACCTGGGAGAGAGAGTGGACTGGTATGGGAATGGGGGTGTTCAGGACCAGGTGTGGGTAGAGACAGGAGAGATGGTCAGATGGCCATGAGAATGAGTGGAAATCCACAACTGACAGGGTTGAGGGGATGTGGGCACCTCCAGAAAATGACAGAGACATGGGAAAAGGGAGGCACCCAAGAATCAATGGTGGTGACCTTAGTTGTGACTCAGAGCATTGAAGATAGTGGATCCTGAAGAGGCTACCTCCTATAGCCAGGCAGCAATGCCCAGTGGAGTGATAGAGACACCAACCCACCAACAAAACTTTTGACCTAAAATTTATCCTGTCTACAAGAAATGCAGGGACAAGAAATGGAGCAGAGACTGAGGGAATGGTCAACCAATAACCAACCCAATTGAGACTTATCCCATGGGCAATACTCAGCATTATTAATGATACTGTTATGCTTACAGACAGGAGTCTAGCATGGTTGTCCTCTGAGAGGCTCGATCCAGCAGCTGACTCAGACAAATACAGACACCCATAGCTAAACAG
Source organism: Apodemus sylvaticus (assembly GCF_947179515.1). Classification (NCBI taxonomy): domain Eukaryota; kingdom Metazoa; phylum Chordata; class Mammalia; order Rodentia; family Muridae; genus Apodemus; species Apodemus sylvaticus. Next base: position 42,686,736 of record NC_067480.1, read on the forward strand.
TGGGTGGAGCTTGGGAAATCTTATGGAAGAATAGGGGGAATTATTACTAACCCCCAAAGGGATAGGAACTCCACAGCAAAAGAGTCAACTAACCTGGGCCTTTGGGGTTCTCACAGACTAAACCATCAACCAAAGAGCATACACAGGTTGGACTTAAGACATATATATCAGATGTGCAATTTGGTCTTCATGTGGGTACTAAACAACTAGAGTGGGGAGATATCCCAAATTCTGTTGCCTATCCGTTGGTTATGTTCTTCTAGCTGGCTGCCTTATCTGGTCTCAGTGGGAGAGAATGTCCTGCAGAAACTTCATGTGCCAAGGTGGGGAGATACCCAAGGGGCCTCCATACACTCAGAAGAGAAGGAGATGAGACAGTGGGGGAAGGATTTGGGAAGGGGTTGACTGGGAGGAAGATAGTGATAAGGATATAAAGTGAATAAGTAATAATAATAAAATTAAAAAATATAAAATCAATGTTAAAAAACGTTGCATAAGAAAAAGTTAGTCCCCCATCTCAGGTCTTCCTCAGAGGCAATCAGTGCAGCTCATGTGTTCTGGAAATTTTATGGACTCGCGTGTGCCCTTACAATCACTTTCCCTCTCTATCTTGTATGCCTACCTCAGTTATTATGCAAAAGAATTACAGTACATGTGCCTTGAAGGAACAGAATAGAATGATGTAAAGAATTTCTGTATTGGAAATGATATTACAAAATTATTAGTATTTCTTATTTTTATAAGTCCTATGTCATGCACTTAATATATTAACATATATATTCTTAATTTCTACCACAGACAAATGGTAGTATTTTAAATACTCTTATAGTTGGAATGACTTATATACAATGATCCACTTAACATCTGTACAAGTCAAAATACTTAGCATTTGTAGGTTAATTTTTGTTTTCCTACTCTGTAGTCAACTTATTAATTTCACTGGACACTGAGAGTTTTAAAGGTCACTGTACTCCCAAGAGACACATTGTTCCAAATTCATAGCGACAAGAATGAGAGTTGGCTATAACGTCCATCAGTTAGCAAAAGTTGTACAGCGCTGTTCTCAAGTAAGCAATCAGCTTATTTTCTATTAAGAAATCAGCCACAATTGGCAAATCTCACTCTAATGAACCTACATGACCTCAATTATTTTCTTAAAGGTCTTTGGGCAGGATTCTTCAACCACGGAGTCACAACCCCATAGGGTTCAAACATAACTCTTTTTCAGCGGTTGCCTAAGACCATCAGAAAATACAGATATTTACATTATGATTCATAATAGTAGCAAAATTACAGTTATAAAGTAGCAGCAAAAACAAAATTATTTTATAGTTGGAGGTCACCACAACATGAGAAAGTGTATTAAATGATCACAGAATTAGGAATGTAGAGAACCACTGCCTTAGACCTTTCTGAAATATGAAGAAGTAGACAACAGCATACAGGTTTGAAAGGATGCCATTCAACCATGAGAAAGGTCTAGCATTAGCTTGTTGGAAAAATTAAACTATAATATTACTTTATAATACATATCTGGTTGGAAGTAGAGATTATGTGTATTTCATAAATTAAGTATGGCTAATGTGCAAACAGTTTCTAAATGAAAGGTTGTGTGTTTTTTGCCATATTTCAGTGCAAGCTGGAACTTGCACTGAAGCTGGAACTGATTATTCATGCACAAAATGCACCAGTCATGAGTGGGCTAACAGTGAAGTTGCTTGCATTTGGATTTTTCGTGGCAACTAATTTTGCCATTAGAACCGTGTGACCCTCAGTCTTCTCATCTGTAACTCAGGAATGTTTATAATGCAGTTCTGAGTACTTCACACCCTGATTCAGGCAAAGATCTTATAGACCTGCCATTGGGAACACAGTAAGACTCAGTGAGTGTTCATTATTACATGATCACAGCATGCACATAGGAAGCCCTGTGAAGGCCAAGATGAAGACTATTGTCTTCATTCACAACTACAGACACAAACTGGCTTTTGGTGGGTATTGAATAAATATTTTTATATTCATAAACATCCAGAGGCTGATTCTTGGAAACATGTTTCATTTGGTAAGCTTGTTCTTTATTAACTTTTCTGTTTTTACTCTATGACCGAAGGTGATTCAGGCAAAAGGGTTAATCTCTCAGCATCTCTGATTTCATGACAAATCTATGGGGAACTTTAAGCAATGGACCTTTCACATTGGAATTTCACACTCACTTAACAGCTGCACAGAATAAAGATCTGTGTCTCCCCCCTCCCTCCAATACCTCCCTGCACTGGGCCATCCCTAACACCTGTCAGCTCCACATACAATGGTCCAGAGGAAACCTATCCTCCTACAGTCACTTCTGCTGTGCCTTGAGAAAATGCTTTCATACAGCAAAATACCTATGAATATCTAAAGGAAAATCTCCAAATAAAGCATGTTACAAGATAAAAATACATAAGGCACAAGTTCTCAATGTCTGGGTTGTGATTCTCTATGGGGTCACATGTCAGATATCCTGCATATCAGATATTTACATTATAATTGATGAAAGTAGAAAAATTATAGTTATAAGATAGCAATGAAATAATTTTATGGCTTGGGGGTCACTGTAACATGAGGGACTACATTAAAAGGTTACAGAATTTGGGTGGTTGAGAACCACAGACACAGGAAATTGAAAGATATTATTTCAAACTCTATGGCATTTGAAGAGGAAGTAAAGTGTGTATAAGATGCGCAGAATTAAAGTTAACTTCACCTTTGGGGAAAAACCCTTCCTAGACACAATAACACCAAGATGGATCTTGATTAAATCATGGCTATTACCTTAGCTTGCCAATTGTGTAAGTGTATGAAATTGTCAATGAATAAATAAAAAACACTATTAAAAAGTCAATGTCAGGAGAAATTTTTCAAGATCCTTTCTTGAGTAAACTTAAATATTTTAAAGTACCAGAGTAATTTACCTAATAGTCAAAATGGCTGTGACACTATTTTATGTGCGTATGTGAAACCAAAGAACTTTTAAACTTTACGGATTACAAACTGTTAATGAAAAACATGTTCCATTATTACTACTGAATTAATCCCACTGGCATGTAAGCTGGATACAGAGTGATCACTAATGAGGCTCCCAGTTTCTGTTATTTCATGTAAATAACTAACCATGTCTGTGAAAGATTGATTGCAGCTTTTAAAATGTTTGCTAAATCCGTGTGTAATTAAGATGAGTTAAATATGCAAATCAAGCCTAATTAGCTTCATTTATTAATGTTAGTTTGTCTTGCCATGACAAAATTCCTTCTTGGATCTCTTTTAGTGCTCTGCATTTTTGATTTCTTTGTTCTAAGTTTAAATTGCTGAAGAAATAAGTTGTTTCCAAAGTAGCAGGCTCCTGCGTGCAGGGTCCTTCTGCCATTTAGCAATGAGATTTAGAAAGCATTCTCGCACAGGCATGAAAATTGATTAAAATGCTATTTCTGTATATGTATATATTTCCAGCCACCTTATGTTAGACTGTATTTAATTAATCTCATTTCACCAAAGTAGAAAACCCTTGGGATTTCCTTTTGATGCGAATGAGCCTTTTGTCCCAGTGTGGCCAGCACAGTGATTGAACAGTGTAACAGTGGCTAATGAATCAGGGCTGTCTGTGGAAATGGCTTCTCTTTCTCCACATATCCCTGAGTTAACAAAATGAACTTCCCTGTTTTGAGCTACTAACCTCGTGTGGGAAACAAGAGTCAAGTTTCAACAAGAATCATGTACCAAGAAATACAAAGGAAAAATAATATATATGGGTCAGAGGGAAAAACAGCAAAACTAACCATTAAGGATCAGAGTCATTATCATTACTTCTTGATAAGTAAAAGTAGGTATACCCATACAAAAGGAAACCAAAGCAAATCAAAGCAAACCAAAGCAAGACAAAACAACAGACTTATCTGCTTTTAACTTAATTGATTTTTTTTAATCACTATGCCTCACAATCCAGGTCTCCAAAACTCACAAAATATTTTATATTATTATTTATTTTATTATTTGCTTAAGTGCATTGATATTTTTAACTAAAAGCAATTATTGGAAAGCATATTCCTTATTGCCATAGGCTGGGGAACTTCAGTCTAGAATGTTTTATTGTGGTTTAAACACATGAAATCCATCTACACACAATGATAATTGTACTGAATTTTACTTTTAACTGTAGGACAATGTTGTGCAGCAGTCTCCCGAACTGATTTTGTCTCATAAGAGCTAGAGCTTTTAGGGTAGTATTTCTGTCTCAAATCTTGAATTCAATATTAATTTTCCAGTTTGGGGGAAACTCACATGAATATTTAAGATCATTGGCAAACTTAGATAAGAAGATATACCTAGGAAGAAAAAATAATACAAAAACATTAAGTGTTATTTGTTTTATGTTGTTTTAAAGAGGCAGAGGGAGGCTGATTTCTGAGTTCAAGGCTAGATTGGTCTACAGAGTGAGTCCCAGGACAGCCAGGGCTACACAGAGAAACCCTGTCTTGAAAAACCAAAATAAAATAAATAAATAAATGAAAGAAAGAAAGGAAGGAAGGAAGGAAGAAAAACAAACAAATGAAAAATTCAGTAAGTGTCTTTTGTATCAAATTTGGAGCTATGATCAAAGAACTCCACCAAGGTCCAAGTAGGCAGGGCAAGATGTTTATTAGGTTAATTTACAGAACATGAGTGAATGATCGCTTACAGAGCTTGGTGAGAGATTACTCAGAGAGTGTGGGTGAACCCAAAGCTGGTACATCACTGAGAGCATCACCTCAGCATTGATAACAACTTCCATATAGCAGTATAGATGGAATAGTCTCTTCTGTTAACCTTCATCACTTCATAAACTCTTTATAAACTCCATCACCTCCTAAGACCATGAGACCATGATCAAGTTGGGCAGAATCGCATGCAGGTGGGAGGGTCAAATGACCCTCCATACTTCCTTCTTCTATGATGGAATGGCAATGGCCCAGCATTGAGGACCTTTTGAGTAGCCACAGCTGCCCTAATGACAAAGGCAATGGTTGTTATGCTTGGAGGATAGTATTTTGCAACTCTACTGAGCAAAGAAAAAGATTAAAAGTTACAAGAAGTTTATATTGGAAGTTTGAACTAAGCCCGAGACAACAGAACCCACATCCTGAGTGGGTACCTGTCACTGGGAATCATCATTCTGTGGGATGAATGGGGATCTCAGAACTCCTTATTCACATAGACAAAACTAAAGAACCAAGGATGAACAGAGCAAAAAGACCTCTCTTGATATCTTGAATTTAAGCAGTAAAAACTGTTACAAAGAAGAAACAAACAACCGCCCCCATACTTGTCCAATAGGCTTCCAAAGGTGAACTTCACACAGGAAGTTCATGAGCAAAGAGGGGAATTTCTCCAAACCTCAAAAGGACAGGCTTTAAACATTTCACAACTTTAGAAAATGCCAAGCTACATCTCCAACCAACTGAGAAATTTCACACTGTATTTGATTCACCATATTCTCCACACTAAAAGAATATAGAAGATCTTGAAACATAAGCCTTTAGGCAAACTAAAAAATAAATAAAGAGCCTTAAAATAGTGCCCATTGGGCTCCCATTACAAGTCACCTCTCCCCCAAGTGCAATGCCTCCCCATATCCCCTCAAAAAAATCACCCAATCACTGCACCAGCTTGATGTTAAAAAACATTGGATCAAGGTTATGGATAATGATCCTGAGGTGCAGTTTCTCAAGCTCAAGTTCCTCAAGTTTGCTTCCTGTCTATCTGTGATGGCTTGTATATGCTTGTCACCATGTCTGCCTGGATGCTGCCATGCTTCTGCCTTGATGACAATTGACTGAACCTCTGAACCTGTAAGCCAGCCCCAATTAAATGTCTTTTGTAAAACTTGCATTGGTCATGGTGTCTGTTCACAGCAGTAAAACCCTAAAACATTATGTGTAGCTCTGTGACACTATGACAGGTTATCTGCAGGTTCATACCAGTGTGCATGGCTGAGTTATGTACAAGACAGTCACACATACCCTTGCTCTTAAGTGGGGAGAACACAGGCACCAAAGGTCAGCAGTAACCCACCTACTCTGAAATTCTACCATGCTAATTTTACATGTGCTGTGATTATGTCTCATAGCCTGGGAATCATTTTTCATGACTCACAGATTTTTTCTACTGTAATTTGGGAATTAAGGGACACCCCAGGAGCAGCTGTTTTATGGACTATGTTATCAATCATCTAGATACATAGAAGCCATGCAGAAAGCTTATTTAAGATGCATATTTTAACAAAGAAAGGATTTCCCCAAGAAGCTCCAGTTAAAAGTCTATATTACACATGGACTTCAGCCTCATTAGAAGGCCATGGAATTCTAACATGTCTGAGCAAAATGACCTTGTCCAGTGCTTTTCAAACTCTAAGGTTCGTGTATTCAATGTGGCCGACCAGTGATATCAAAGCTCTCTAGAATGTGCCACTTGTCATACTTTATAATGTAAATGTTTCCTCTGTCTTAGTCAGGGTTTCTATTCTTGCACAAATATCATGACCAAGAAGCAAGTTGGGAAGGGTTTATTTAGCTTATATTTCTACATTGCTGTTCATCACTAAAGGAAGGACTGGAATTCAAGCAGGTCAGGAAGCAGGAGCTGATGCAGAGGCCATGGAGGGGTGTTTCTTACTGGCTTGCTTCCCCTGGCTTGCTCAGCTTGCTCTCTTATAGAACACAAGAGCACCAGCCCAGAGATGGCACCACCCACAAGGGGCCCTTCCCCCTTGATCACTAATTGAGAAAATGTTTTATAGCTGGATCTCATGGAGGCATTTCCTCACTTGAAGCTCCTTTATCTGTGATAACTCCAGCTTGTGTCAAGTTGACACACAAAACCAGCCAGTACACCCTCCACAGAAAAATTTCAAGTTATGAACTCATGTCACTTGATCACAGGTTTGGAAAGCATTGTGCACACTCAGCTCTGATCAACTAATGTGAGGCCAATTACACTACAATTCCAATACAACACTGCCTATTAGGTTATTGGAATGCTGCTGGTCCATAGAAGAAAACAACAACAACAACAACCACAACAACAACAGCAAGGTCCAAAGGAGAAACACAAGAAACCTCTTGATTGTTGTGTTGGGTTGTTTTTTTTTTGTTGTTGTTTTGTTTGTTTAATTAATCATTCAATTCATTTACAACTCAAATGGTATCCCACTTCCCAGTTACCCCTCCACAAACCCCATTCCTCATACCCCCTCCCCTTTGCCTCCATGAGGGTGCTCTCCCAACCACCCACCCTCTCCCACCCCAGCGCTCAAGCATCCCCTACACTGGAGCATCAAACTTCCACAGGACCAAGGACATTTTTATTAGTTATCATTAGGACTAAACCTAGGGATGTACTCATGGCAAAGGTGTACTCTACCGTTGAAATACACACAGTTGCCAATTTTAAAAGAAATTTGCTTTAAATATTATCAGCCAGGCAATCAATATGGGAAGGAGTGTTGGCAGATAATTCCCAGTGTAAAAAGCTCTTACAAAAGCCACACATTCACTCAATTGGTCCGTGTGTTCTCTGTGTAGTCTTCTCTTTTCTGCTTTGATCCTTGACTCTATGCCTGATAGAATATAACCAAGTACAGAGACTGTGCCTCGATCAGAGGAAACTGGAGCTGATTGGATGATTGATAGAGGATGGAGAGTTGGCTTCTAGCAGTGGTTGCTTCCGAAAGACCTCTCGAACTCTCAGTATTCAGGAGAGACTCAGTTATGGTTTCTATTGTGATTAAACATTCTGAGCAGAAGTAACAAGAGGAGAAAGATATTTTCCATTGTTGTTTTGTTCTTTTCTTTTCTTTTTTTTTTTTCTTCTTCTTTCAGCATACAGTCCTGCAAGCCAGTGCAGGAATCTCAAAGCTAGGAATCTCAAAGCAGGAACTGATGCAGAGACTAAGGAGGAAGGTTACTTCTTGATTTGTTTTCCATGGTTCATTCAATCTTCGAAAAATTAGTTTTTAATTTATTTATCATTTTACTTATACATTTTACATTCCACTCACTGCCCTGCTCCCAGTCACCACTTCCCACAATCCTTTCCCTAACCCTTCCTCCCGTTCTCCTCTGAGTGGGCAGGGCCTCTCCTGGGTATCCTCACCATGGCACTTCAAGTCTCTGAGTGGGCGGGGCCTCTCCTGGGTATCCTCACCATGGCACTTCAAGTCTCTGAGTGGGCGGGGCCTCTCCTGGGTATCCCCACCATGGCACTTCAAGTCTCTGAGTGGGCGGGGACTCTCCTGGGTATCCCCACCATGGCACTTCAAGTCTCTATATGGCTAGGCTCTTCCTTCCCCACCACGTACAGACAAGGCAGCCCAGCTAGAAGAACGTATTGCACTTGTAGGAAGCAGCTTTTGGGATAGCCCCCATTCTGGTTGTTTGTGACCCACATGAAGAAAAAGTTGCACATCTGCTGCTACATATGTATGGGGGAAGCTTAGGTCCAGCCTGTGTCTGCTCTTTGGTTGGTGGTTCAGTCTCTGAAGCCCCAAGGATCCTGGTTAGTTGATCCTTCCCATGTTCATGCACCAATACCTTACACTACTACTGATTCTCTGTTATGTTTGCTGTTCTCTGAGAGGCTCCACCCAACAACTGACTCAGACAGAGGATGGAGCTTGGGAACTCTTATTGAAGAATCAGAGGAAGGATTGCAGCCCCTAAGGGTATAAGAACTCCACAGGAAGACCAATGGAATCGATCCTTCTCTCTCTGTCTTTTTTTTTTTATAGAACCCAGAACCACCAGCTCAAGGGAGGTACCACCACTCACAGTGATGTGGACCCTCCCACATTAATCATGAATGAAGAAAATTATTTTTCTGTTGTCCTGAAAAGATACTGTCCTTAAAATAAAGGCTTTTATACTCTGGCTTAATTAATTTCTATGTTAGTACTTTTTAAAGTTATGGTCAAAATTCTTAAAGTATAAACATCAGTTTAAAGTATCTTCAGCTTCTTGGTTATAATCCAAATAATGCTGACAACACTGATAAGTAATAGTCATCTACCTCAGCTACTATAATTCTGCTCACTAGAGAGTGCTCCTATTCTGCTCCCTAGAGAGTACTGCAGCTCCTCCCATTGTTTTTTTTTTGTACAGTCTGGGTATTTTCATACATACCCTAAATGTACTACATAAACTTTTGTCAGTAGGTACAGCCATATACATTGAATTTTTATTCCTTAATTATTATGTATAATTATATAGTTCACAAAATAGGATCTTATATTCAATTCATCACTTCATATTACTAACATTTATTTAAAGTCACATTAGGATTTTGTATTCCTGTGATTATGTTTGTGGTCATAATGTCACATCTATGTTGAGGTGATGTAATAAAATGCCTTATGTTCCATGTCACACACCTCACTTATGTCAACTAACAACTGGCTTCCTTTGTTCCTTGAATCAATTAATTCAATCTAGTTATTGAATTGTTGCTAATTTGTACCTATTACACAAATATTTTGTCTCTACCTTGGCAATCTCTGCATTCACTTGTACACACAGTGTGTGAGAGAGATTATTGATTTCTCTCACAAGTTATTTACATGGATGATGCAGCAGTAGCCAGAGTTGATCTTCATTCCACTCTCCAGGATGGCACTCAAGAAGGCATGAACATTGATCAGCTTCCATGTGTATGTGGGCTTTCTGTTGTTTTTGTTGCTATTGAAGACAACCCTTATTCTATAGTGATCTGATAGGAGGCATGGAATTAGTTTGATCTTATTGTATCTGTTGAGGTCTGTTTTGTGACCAGTTATATGGTCAATTTTGGAGAAGGTACCATGAGGTGCTGAGAAGAAGGTATATTCTTTTGATTTAGGATGAAATGTTCTATAGATATCTATTAAATCCATTTGGACCAAAATTTCTATTAGTTTCACTGTGTCTCTGTTTAGTTTGTTTTTCCCTGATCTGTCCATTGAAGAGAGTGGGGTGTTGAAGTCACCCACAATTATTGTGTGGGGTGTGATGTGTGCTTTAAGCTTTAGTAAAGTTTCCTTTAGGAATGAGGGTGCCCTTGTATTTGGGGCATAGATGTTCAGAATTGAGAGTTCTTCCTGGTAGGTTTTTCCTTTCATGAGTATAAAGTGTCTTTCTGTGTCTTTTGGTTGAAAGTCTATTTTATTGCTGGTGGGGTTGTAAGCTGGTACAACTACTCTGGAAATCAGTCTGGGAGTTCCTCAGAAAACTGGGCATGGTACTACCAGAGGACCCTGCTATACCACTCCTGGGCATATATCCAGGGGATCCCCTAGCATGTAATAAGCATACATGTCCGACTATGTTCATAGAAGCCCTATTTATAATAGCCAGAAGCTGGAAAGAACCCAGATGTCCTTCAACAGAGGAATGGATACATAAAATGTGGTATATATGCACAATGGAGTACTATTCAGCCACTCAACAAATTCATGAAATTCTTACACAAATGGATCGAACTGTAGAATATCATCCTGAGTGAGGTAATGCAATCACAAAAGAACACTCATAGTATGCACTCACTGATAAGTGGATATTAGCCTAGAAGCTTGGAATACCCAAAACACAATTCACATATAAAATGGTGCCCAAGAAGAAGGAAGGAGAGGCCCCTGGTCCTGGAAAGGCTCAGTTCAGCAGTAGGGGACTACCAGGACAGGGAAGCAGGAAGGGGTGGATTGGGGAACAGGGGGAGGGAAGAGGGCTTATGGGACTTTTGGGAAGGGGGGATCCAGGAAAGGGGAAATCATTTGAAATATAAATGAAGAATATATCAAATAAAAATATAAAAAAATAGAATAAAATAAAAAAAAGAAGGCATGAACAGAAGAAAATACAGAACACATGATTTTATTGTCTAATACCATACCTGGTTCTGATATCATTTTTATATGCTGGCAGACTTTAATTTATAAATGATAGATTATTTTTTATTTTTTATTTTTGATCTTTTTTATTATTTTTTTTTATTTTTCACATTAGGTTAGTTTACCACTTCTAATTTAATTGTTTTTCTGTGTCTTGGTATCTCATACTACTGTGTATTTATCAGAGTTTTGTCCCACTAGGTTTTATTATTTGTTTGGTTTGTTTGTTTTTATGTTTGGGTTTTTTGGCCCTGGGATATTTTCAGCATCACTGGCATTGTTATATGTAGACTTTGAAGGGTAAGGAGCCTCATTTGTAAAACCATATGGCCCAGCACCTGTTTTGGAAGTTATGTCTTCAGCTCATTAACTTCTTCCATCCAGGTCCTCTACTCGACTTCTTTCAGTTTGTGATTGTCTAGAGTATTATCCTCCAAACAAAGAGAATGGGCATGGTGCCCTCAGCGCAGGCCATGGGTAGTCGATACTGTGGAATCAGGTTGGCTGTCTCATTTTTGGTTTTGGTCTTTCATCTATGCCTGCAGAAGTCTTGCTGGGCTTGGATCACACAGTACACAGATGTCTATTAAAGTCGATGGTACATTTTGTGACATGTGTTCTGGCATTTTCTTCAGAAATAGCATAGGTCTGTGCGGTGGATCTTTGTTTCCAAACCTCCATAGTTGCCATCTTTCATGTCATTCATCCTCCTCTGTTTTCTTTGCCTATTGCAATGTCTCTCTTTCCTTGCTCTACTCTTTCGTTAAGGTTTACAAAGTTATCTGTCTCATATTGATTTAATTGTCAGTTCACACCAACTCAATAGATTTTCAATGCATTTTATAATTACATTTCTATTCCTTTTCATATTTCAACTTTCTTTCCACTTATTTCTATTTATATCTTATTTCTTTTAAAGTAAATTTCATATCTTATTGGATTTTCTTGATGATATCATATATATTATATAATATCTATTATATCATATATCACATATCATATATCACATGTCATATATCATACACTATATACATCATATATCAATCATATATCATATATATCATATCATATATATTATACATCATATATCATATATCACATATTGCATGTCACATGTCACACATCACATATCACATATCACATATCATATATCATGTAGTTTATGGTATTTGGTATAGTGTATAGTATATAGTATATAGTGTATAGTGTATAGTGTGTAGTATCTAGTGTGTAGTGTATATAGTATATAGTATATAGTGTATAAAGTACATAGCATATAGCATATAGCATATAGTATATAGTATATAGTGTGTAGTGTGTAGTGTATAGTGTATAGTGTATAGTGTATAGTGTATATAGTGTATAATGTAAAGTGTATAGTGTATAAAGTATATAGCATATAGCATATAATATATATATATATATATATATATATATATATATATATATATATATTGTAAGAAAACTTTTCCTTCTACTTTGTCACTATGTGATTTTTATTTTTACCCAGGCTTAGAATGGGGCATATTTGTGCACATTTGGATTTTGCCTTAGATCTCCACATCTGGATAGCACACTATCTCTTCATTTACCTGAAATTCTTGGCTTCCATTTTAAAACTTATACCTAGAGGGTTCTGTCTATTCTTTAATTAATTACTACTTCAGATTAGGAATTCCATTCCATCGCATTGGGTCTTTGGCATATTTTTAATACTTTGGAATCATGGCCTAGTTCCCCGCCTGCATCATGTCCCAATCTCTACCCAGTGCCATTCTTTCATTTTCTTATACAGACTTAACAATGTGACATCCTTCACTGAAATGTCCATATAGGTTTACATGTATATTCCCAATAACTTCTATACTTTCCAGAGGCATAGTAAATACTGAATAAATATAGAAACTATGAATACACAAACGAGCTTCATTGTTGTTGAGCTTTAATACTTTCTGGTCAAATAGCTAGAAAAGTGAAGAGCCCAACAAGGCACTGCACCTTTTAATGCAACATCTCATTTCACTGGGCTCACTGTGCACATCACTACATGTCTACTGCATTGCTTTCAGGCTTACCTAGGTAAAGCTGGACCAGAACAAAATCCTGGGCTTAATTGCTCTATCTAGCCTCATGCTCATTTTCTCTCAGTTGGAATCCTTTTAGAATTGAATCAGTAAAAATATGTGAGAGTGAGACTTGTAGTAGCCTCAGTACTAGCACATAGACTTTGAAAAGAAATTTACAAGAGAGATCTCAGTCTAGTCTGGGCCTCCCTGTCTCTGAATCTAGTAGTAATTACGTGACACTAAAGAGTAGATTACACAGAGAAATGACAACAATGACGACAATGATGTTGACAACAACTACAACAACAACAACAATAAACCTAATTCATTTGGTTTATTTGGTGTTGAAAACTTAAAGATGCTGTTATTCTTCTACTAGTTTCCATTCATTTTTTTCTCATATGATCATGTTATGAGATCACATGATATAACTACTTAGCTCTATTCGTTTTTTTATGCTATTTCTGTCTGGGGCTGCGGAGTATAGAGAGACAACAAAAACAACTGAATATAGAACTTTATGGGCCTTAATTTTTCTTGTCTCACAAGAAATTATCCTGTCTACCTACATTATTATCTTGAACTATGATGTTATTTTAAAGTGCCACTTAGTGGTATATGGAATTATGTTGATACTGACAACCCTAATCCATACACACTTCATGGAAGGCAATGGCTTTAAAATGAAATGAAGGAGACTTCAAGCCAGTAGCAGGTAGTGACTGTCAGAAGTTTACAGTATGTGGTCACACTGGGAAAAAGTTAAAATGAAGTTTCAACAATCAATGGAGGGGTCACTGGGAAGGTCTGGATAAAAGAAAGGGAGGATGTAATTATACTCTAAAAATTATAATTAGGGTATATAATTATACCCTAAAAATTAAAACAGTTTTTAGAGTATTAAATGTCATCATTTTTGACAACACATATGGTGTAGTACATTATTATATTAAGTGAAACAAGTCATACACAAGAAATTTTAATTATCATATGTAGGATCTAAAAATGCTGATCCATTTGAACATTGTCTCAATAGAGGAAGGGAGAAGGGAGACATGGGGAGAATTTCTTCAGTAGGGGTATGTTAGAGGAAGAAAGGAGCAATTTTGGTCTGCTGTTGCAAGTAATGCGACCACAGTCAACAATCATGCACTACATAATTCTGAAAGCTAGAGGGAAGGATCTTGACAGTTTTCTAGATAAGAAAATGATAAGGTAGGAGTGCTAACCAGCTTTAAATTTTATATGATATGTACAGGTATGAAAACATTACATGCTAGCCCATTAAGATGCTAACTTAAAAACTACATTCATTCATTAAAATGACATTAAAATGACAGAATAATTAATGAAAGAGACAACTGCATTTGTTTTAAATCACTTAAAATATTAACCTTGCAATGAGATATGCATTTAGATCCAGTTGGAAGGGTGAACAGGCTTTCCAAAAAGCAGAGGTGGGAAGAGAGTGCCCAAGATGAAAGCAACACAAATCAGAGGTACAGGGGAGGACAAGTCCCAGTCACATATGACTATAAGGCAGGGAACTGCTTCACCACGACACTGGACATGACCAGCACATATTAAGACATAATAAGATGGATGGGTCTTGGAGGAAGGCCTTAAGTGTCACAGTGAACAATGTATCTGCATTGTTGTAGGGAGTTGATGCACTAGAAGTTTTATGATTATATGAGCGCATGGCATAAGTTTTCACCCTGTATTCTAGATAATCTGAAGAAATGGTCATGAGTTACTGAACCAGGAACAGTAGAATATGAGCAATGTCATGGGGATAGGATGAAAAAGACAAAATAAAGAAAGGTCAGGGGGAGTTAACCAATATCAGAATACTGGAGACACAGGAGAATGTGTTGCTGGGTTGACAGACCTAAGATCAATTTTGATCCCAGCTCAGAGGTTAAGAACTTACAGGCCTTCTGTGATAATTCCTAGATGAATCCTTCTCCCAGTCCTCACTGTGTTCAAACTAAATTTCATGTTATGCATCTTTGACTCTATAAATATTGCTTTATAGGATCTTGAACTTCCTACCTCTCTTTCTCAATACACAGATATTGGGGAACTCTCAAGAAAAGCGTCTGCCTTCTCTGAAGCAATTTTTTTCAGGTCTTTCCAACAACTTGAATCACAAGCCACCTGATTTTTGACAGCCTTTTACCCCTTTAACAGCACTTACTGAAACCTGCATTTGTTTGCTTGTCAGCCTTTTCCCCTAATAAGAACTAGGGCCACTGAGGAGTGATATTGTTTATCTTCCTGTGTCGCCCCTTGGACATAATGTACTCCTTGGCAAGGAGCAGGTCCATAGTGACTGGTGAAGCAATTAATAAATGTGTGTATTAAATGACATTGACATGTTGAGCCTGAGTCATTAGGAAACAAAAGTGTCATTTATCAGAGTAGGAAATTTAAAAAGTAGATTGAGAAAATGGGGTAGAGACCAGCTAAATGGAGGGCCAGGTGAAGGGTTGTACATGTGGATATAATTTGGAAGCACTGACAGGAACCTACAGACAAAGGGGATCATAGAACACGAGTACTTTATTTAGCAAACATGCAAAGCAGTGTTCATCCTATCACAAGGATTATGTATATCAGAATACTGGAGACACAGGAATATTATGTTTCATATAATTGGGCAGAGGTTAGACCACAAAATACCCAGTATATTAAGGGAAACACACTGTTCTATAACTTTGGATCTATATATCTTCTTTTTAAAAAGATTTATTTTCACTTCATGTGTGTGAATATTTTGCTGGTATGTATGGAGTCATATCCCCCAAAACTGGAGTTACAGATGGTTGTGAGCCAACATGAAAGTCCTGGGAATTGAACCTGGGTCCTCTGGAAGATTTAGATAAGGAACAAAGGTGAAATAAGTTGAGAGCATTAAAAAAGGTTACCAATTGCTGGTTCAACTGGAGGTCAGCATGCAGAAGAATGCGAATTGATCCATCCTTGTCTCCTTGTACTAAGCTCAAATCCAAATGGATCAAGGACCTCCATCCACATAAAGCCAGACACTCTGAAGCTAATAGAAAAGAAACTGGGGAAGACCCTTGAGGACATCGGTACAGGGAGAAAGTTTCTGAACAGAACACCAATAGCATATGCTCTAAGAGCAAGAATTGACAAATGGGACCTCATAAAATTACAAAGTTTCTGTAAGGCAAAGGACACCATCAAGAGGACAAATTGGCAACCAACAAATTGGGAAAAGATCTTCACCAATCCTACATCAGATAGAGGGCTAATATCCAATATATATAAAGAACTCAAGAAGTTAGACTCCAGAAAACCGAACAACCCTATTAAAAAATGGGGTACAGAGTTAAACAAGGAATTCTCACCTGAAGAAATTCGGATGGCGGAGAAGCATCTTAAAAAACGCTCAACTTCATTAGTCATTAGGGAAATGCAAATCAAAACAACCCTGAGATTTCACCTTACACCAGTCAGAATGGCTAAGATTAAAAATTCAGGAAACTGCAGGTGTTGGAGAGGGTGTGGAGAAAGAGGAACACTCCTCCACTGCTGGTGGGGTTGCAAATTGGTACAACCACTCTGGAAATCAGTCTGGCGGTTCCTCCGAAAACTGGGCACCTCACTTCCAGATGATCCTGCTATACCACTCCTGGGCATATACCCAGAGGATTCACCACCATGTAATAAGGATACATGCTCTACTATGTTCATAGCAGCCCTATTTATAATTGCCAGATGCTGGAAAGAACCCAGGTATCCCTCAACAGAAGAGTGGATGCAAAAAATGTGGTATATCTACACAATGGAGTACTATTCAGCCATTAAAAACAATGAATTCATGAAATTCTTAGGCAAATGGATGGAGCTAGAGAACATCATACTAAGTGAGGTAACCCAGACTCAAAAGGTGAATCATGGTATGCACTCACTAATAAGTGGTTATTAACCTAGAAAACTGGAATACCCAAAACATAATCCACACATCAAATGAGGTACAAGAAGAAAGGAGGAGTGGCCCCTGGTTCTGGAAAGACTCAGTGAAACAATATTCGGCAAAACCAGAATGGGGAAGTGGGAAGGGGTGGGTGGGAGGACAGGGGAAGAGAAGGGGGCTTACGGGACTTTCGGGGAGTGGGGGCTAGAAAAGGGGAAATCATTTGAAATGTAAATAAATTATATCGAATAAAAAAAATCAACCCCCCCAAAAGGCTACCAATAGAAGGAAATGCCAAGATTTTCTTAATGAAACAATAATAGGCTACTTCTGTTCCTTAAAGGCTGCTAAATATGGATGACTTGTGAAAATAAAAGAAAAAAAATGAGGTCATAAAATCTAAATTACTCAAGAATGTGTTGAAGGGAAGAAAAGGAGGACAGCCAACATCAACACCAGTATAAAGAGAGTTACAGTCTTCAAACTCATGACATTATTGTTGTTGCCATGTTCCCATGAAGAGAAACTTTGTAGAAATGGAAAATTATAGAATTATAAACAAATACAAAGGCTCAATGGCATAAAGTCTTAGAAATCAGTACATTCAGAATCCTAGGATGGACGACTAAGAGAGAAACATCCCAAAGAAGATGCAGAAAGGCAGAGGATTCAGAAATACAGAGAAGCATCAACATGCAGAGGAGGAAACAAAGGGAGTCAAAATCTTTCATTGTCTCAAAATTGTCTAAGTTGAAGGTCATCACTGGAAATCAATTTTGGGGGATGCCTGTAGTTTAGGGGTGTATGACTATCTGGGGAAAAGGTGAATCAATACACACGAGGAATAAAGCAATTCGAAAAGAAAGATAAAGAAATGGAGGCCCAGCCCAGTATTGTACATTCTGTTCAGTGTGCTGTAATGATAAGAATTGGTGGACAAATTGGTTTTATTTAATGAGCTCCCAGATGAGACTGGGTGGAAGGAGAATAGAGAATAGACTTACCTTAGGCTGTGTGTTGTGTGTGTACAGTTCTCTTTCTTCTGAGTTGAAAATTAATGGCAAGAAAAATCACTAGAATCAAGTAGGCAAAAAAAAAAAAAAAAAGAAAACACAAAAGAAAAATAATAACAGAAAAACAAAAACAAAAATAAAAAACATCCAGACAACCAAACAACCAAAAAACACACAATACATGTGTTATCAATATTGCTGAATTGGACAATTTATATTAAAATCCATGTCAGAGTATATCCACCTCTGCACTATACGTATGCCCACAACTATCAGTGGATCTGAAAAACTGATTTTTTGACTGACCAGTAGAGAAGGAAAATCTGTATTATTAACTCAGAAAAGAATAAAAAGTAGCCCATAGCTGCCCCAGGTTTGTCACTCAAGTGACTACTGAACATGAAGAAGTGCCTACAGGAGGCTTTAGAGCCCACGACTCAAGGATTCTTCCAATGCATTCCTTCAGGGAAACATAGATTACTTGTCTCTGTGCAAAACTGATAAACCAGAATAATTATATTCTACATAATAACAATGCTATTGAAATGGTTGACCATAACTCTCTCTGGGCAAAACTAAAAGTGGAGTCAGCAGATTTGATGATTTGAAAAACGTCAAATGGTGAAGTGGTTACAATAGCACCTTACAGTTTATTTACTAGATATGGAAAAGATGAAAATGTTATGCTATAGTCCATTCAGCACTGGATTAGAGATTATGCTATTAGAGAGTAGTCTTACTTCAAGTAATGATAGGCAATCAAGCATGTAAGTTGTAGGACTGGGCAACCCAATGTGATGAAACACTAAAAGTAAAGGAACACAGGGTTGGAGAGTGTGAAGGGCCACCCATATTACAAAGGTTGATGCTGCCGAGTATTGTATGAGGACAGTGATTATTACTTGGGAAATTATTTCATAAAAAATAAAAATTCTTATGATTTTGATCTTGTAACTTAGATCTGTGGGGTGCACAATGGGTGAGTCCTTTTTCTTAAGCCTTTAGGGTGATTTTAATAGATAGTTGGTGTTGAAAGCACTATGTCTGCTAATGATGAGAAGAAGAATGGGATGCAAAAAATTAGTGAAGGCAACAATGGACATAATATGAAATCTTGAAGACTGAATATAGACAGGAGGAGAAGGGGGGAGGGGAATGCGACAAAAATGCTGGGTGGACCTAATGGGGACTGCCTGAAAGGAGTAGTAGAAATAATGCCCTTCTAAGTCAAACTATTATGGTTATAATAGTTTGTATATAGGAAAAGAGAGAAATTGGGAAAGATGGAATATTTATATTTATATCTTTGTGCTATACATTTAACTTAGTGAAAGAGACCCCATGAAGAGAATTTTGTTTATGCACAAGCAAAGTTGAATGGATCTCTGTGAGGAGCAGGCTACTGTGTCAGTACATGTGGACTGGACTGTAGGATGGATTGGGAAGCGCTGGACAAATGAAAATAACCGGAAATAAAGGGCAAGCGGAGAGCGTTTACCAGCTGCAGCTGCAGCACACTGCAGGGCCTCTGAGCTAAGAGCAAGGGGCAAAAGGACTCAGGAGGAAAGCCAAGGATTAGAGCCAATAAATAAATAGATTGAGCCAGGATGCTAAAGCTGAGGACAGACAATTAAATCAGGGCCCCGAGCTCGAGATACTGGATACAGAGTTAATGGAAAATGATCAGAAGAACATCCTAGATGTGTATAGATTTCATACATTTAATGACTGAAGGCTGTGATGGTAACATTTGTCTCACTCTCGTCTTCTATTTCTTAAAGAGAGCCTTCTTAATGATGAAGATGAAACTGATATGAGATAAACCAAAATGAAAAAAAAATCCAAATAAAATGATGGGCAGCTGTTTTGAGAAGCAAGCTCAAAACAATGAGGCATAGCAGAAAATGTATTGTTCTCTGGCATGGATGAAGCTAAACATCATAAGCAAGTGTGCATCAAAACATGGAGATACACTGAGTTGGGGCATGAGAAGTCGGAGATCAGGGTGTGTGCATGCTCAAGAGGGCCGTGAAGCAGCATTCTGCTCCTCTCCACTTCTGGGAATTGTTGACTGGCCTGAAGCTCTCCCTTGCAGATATTGCTTAGGGTCTCTGTCTACTCTTTCTGCTTTTGCCTTCCTTCTACGAAGGCACCAGGCATGCTGTATCAGAGCCTAACCTACTCCTGAATGTTCTCACTCCAGTGTAACCAATAATATCTGTGGGTATCCCCACTGAAAACGGTCAGAACCGCTAGAAAGACAGACCTGAGTCCTGGGGAGTTGGATTTTAAATATGTCATTGAAAAGGACACAATTCCTCCAACAGCAGAGGGCTTGCTGATAGAAACCCATACAGCTTGAGTCTTAGTGCAATCCTACTTTTGGAAGAATTCTCCCTCAGAAGGTCAGATGACTGCAGCATTCAATGAGGGGAAGAATTAACTCATATATCATATATGCACATATAAATGTAAGCACACATACTTTTATATTTTTATAAGTATATAAATATCTGTCCCTGTTTCTTTTGCATTCCTTTAGATATGTGTTTGAAAGTGTCTGACCTATTTTTTTACTTTCCTTTTTGATATTATAATATAGTTACATGTCTCCTTTCCCTTTGTCTCCAAACCTTCTCATACACAGTTTCTTGATCCCTTTCAATTCTGTGGCCTCTTATTTTAATGAATTGTTATTTGCACTCTATGTACCAGTATGTATATTTATATTCCTAAATACAACCTGCTTATCTGTAGAGTGTTACCTGAATGTATATTTTCAAGTTTGACAGTTTGGTATTGGATAACCAATTGGTGTCCTCTTTCTTGTGGATGATAATTTCTGCTACATTTTTAGCATTCCCACAAGGCCACAACCTCACTACTGTTTCTTACACAGTGGTTTTCAAATTCTGTGCCAAGAGCAGACACACGAGGAGCCTGGTAGAGCTATCAACCTGACCTGCTCATGGAGAAAATCTTTAGGATAAGGCCCAAGCTTTCTTATTACACAATCTTATTAAGATTGAGACTTCTAGTGCTCTGTTGAGACAGTTAAAATTGTTGTCTCTAAATAAATTAGCTTGCTTTTCTGAACTCTGCTTTCTTATCTAAGCAAAAATTTGGGAGAGTGCAGAGTCACTGTCATCTTTCTGGTCTCTAGATCATGCACTATTCTGAGATAAAAATCTGACTCTCAAAATAAGTCATCTATTAAAATCACCAGCATACTTCTTTGATTTATGTAAGGTCCTGAATTGCCTTCAGGTCATCAGTAAAATGCTTAGCTAGCTTTTCAATGTGCTGTGGCTGTGGCAGTCTCACTAGAAACTACATCCAGGTTCCAGGTACTTTTTGACATTTAGTGGACAATTTAACTCAACATTCAGCTCTGACATTGGTGCATTCTCTATTATCCTAATTGCCTCACTGGATTTATTAAATGATATGCATAAAAATTAACAGTAGTAAAATTGAGTGTTTTAAATATCATCAATTGAAGACATGACAAATTGTTTGAGCATGATAATTTTTCTACCAGATTGTGAAATTGATATTCTCAAGGGTAGAGAATAATAATTTGGTATTTATAGCTTTTCTAGGATACCCTACTTATTATTGTAGGCCTCATACAGTTTGCTGGATGCATGAAAGAGAAAGCAAGAAAAAACACCCAGTGCCTTCCAATGGTGACGTGGGAAGCAGAATAAAATAACATCTTTTTTTTTTTCCCTCTGTGGTTGGAACATCTGTTTTTGATGTAGTTGGTGGTTTTCTATCCTGCTGTGGCTGTCTTTACCCTTGGTCAAGCATAGATGAGCCTCGAGCTTATAAAAAGATGCTGGCGGGCAGAGATTTGAGCTACTCTGAAAGATCAAATGCCGGCCTCATGGGTCACACAGAGAACGGCCACCAAGCCCTCTCCTGCCTCTCAGAGGACTCTGCGGCCTCTCTGCGTGACAGAGAAGGGGAGCAGGCAAGTATCCTGGCTACTCTCTACTGGCGAATTCACTTCAGTCGGGGATTGTGCAGTTTCTAGAAATGTACAAGCCATTCCTTCTCAGAAAATTACTTTGATAAGAGGACAGAAACACGTTTGTAAACATTTTAAAATTTCTTGAGCAAATTCTTCAAATGAAAAGCTAGTAACTGTCAGGCATGGTCAAACACACCTCTACAGTCAGATGCTAAGTACATTAAATCCATGTCATCTTGCTGCCTCCATCTACAGATGGTCAGTTTCATGAAGCACCCTACGGAATATTATCTCAAAGAAATGTACCATAGTTTTAGTAGTAAATTCAATTCTTTCACTTGAGTAAGAGGGGAAGTGTGAGGCATTTGCCTTGATCAGACCCATGGTGAGGGAGTAATAGCCAACAGAATGGTCCAATAATGTAATTATTCCTACATACTAGTCTTTCTCAGGTGGTGTTTGGTTGTGTCTTCCTGATGTCACAAGTGGTTCATCCTCTTCTAGAAACTAGACTAACTTTCGCATGAGGGAAAAAGACGTGCTTCCCAACAATACCATGAATATCATGAGGACGAAATGTTCACAGTGACAACCAGAAGCATGCTATTATCACAACCTAGTAAGAGCATCAGCATTATTGAGACTCTTGCTGGCTATCATCGGAGTCTGTGTTTTGATTTCAACATACTCTTTCAAAGCACCCCTACCATCTCTCTGTATCATTCTCTGTCTCTCTGTCTCTCTCTATCTCTCTCTGTCTCTCTCTGTCTCTCTGTCTCTGTCTTTGTCTCTCTCTCTCTCTCTCTTTCTCTCTCTCTCTCTCTCTCTCTCTCTCTCTCTCTCTCTCTCTCTCTCTCTCTCTCTCTGTGTGTGTGTGTGTGTGTGTGTGTGTGTGTGCATGTGTGTTTCACTCCTCCTCCCCAGTCTCTCTCAGGGGTAGTATAACTAGAAATAATTTAAATTAATCAACATATACCAATTTCACTTAAGGCCAATTTCTTAATTTTGTTTAACTTTCAGGCATGTCCTTATTCTAATGATTGGTTTTAATTTACAGCTAATTCTCATTTATCAGCATGTTGGTGCTCTTTGGGATGAATATTAGTGTAAAATACCTAATCCCTAGATAACTTCCTCTGTTAACTAATATGTTTTAGACATAATTCTTCAAGATCAGGTGTTGTATCTTCAAGAAATGCAGGCTAATTTTAATATCAGTCTAAACAAGCTCTAATCAAGGAGATAAATATACTTGAAAAATCATGCAAGGCATTCTAAATTCAAACAGAAATGATTCTTCATTCACCAGTAGCACAGTTTTTCATTTATTTAAGGCATCTACATATACATTCACTTGCATATATTTTTGTGAGTCTGTATTTACTCCATAAAATGTACAGCTAACTATATAAAACAGACATTCCCATATAAATGTCCTCAAACATAAGATATGTAACTTATTTTCATAAGTTTTAAATTCCATATAAATGGATCTGACTGAAAGAAATTTTCTTTTGCTAATCAGTTGTAATCAAGGAAGAAATCATTACTTAAGAAAATTAACAACTACTATCCAAAAGTCCCCATCAAGCACAGGTTTTCAATTTACAATCTGTGCTTGCTTGCTGCAAACATTGGGATGTGCTTTTCCTTGACCATAGCACGTGAACACTGTAAACCAAGATGAACACAGACCAGCTTCCCTTAGTCCTGGTCAGGCTTGTACTCCCCTGCACTGGACTTTAGTGGTAGCTGCGACTGCCTTTAAATTCTGCTTGCCTTAAGGATATATGTTGTATTTCCCCCAGGACATATGGATTTCCATTGTACATTTCTTTTATTTTGTGACAAAGCACTTTTATTGGAATATACAAAATACATGCATCCAAGTGCTGGGGTCAACAGTGTTTGAATGATGAGTTTAATCATTACAACACTGGGATATTTTCTCTGCATCTTCCAACCCCACGATCCTCACAAAAGTCACCATTATTTTAGTTTTGAACAGTGCTTACCATTGTCTTTTCTTTTGAATTTTACATAAGTAAAACAACTGATTTAATAGTCTTTTATACTTTTATTAATGCTTGTTAAACTGTTGTATGCAGACTAAGTATTGCTTTGTGGTATCAAAATGAATGAGATTGTCTTTCTCATTGTTTGATTCTATTGTTGATGGATACTTGGCATTATTTGAGGTTCCTTGTAAACAATTCTGCTTAGAATATTGTTTGCTATTTTCTTTACCTCCTTGATAAGATCAGGTGTTTTCCTTCTTTGTGACTTTCAGCTGTGTTAGGGACCTTTAGTAACTCATCCCGTTTAACTGGTAATTCTCAATAACTCAGGATACTGAACACCTCTCCACACACGTATCAGTCTCTTAAATATCTTTACTTTTAAGTGTTAAGTTCAAATCTTCAAGTTAAAAAGTAATTTTTTTCTCAGAGAGCTTTGTGTATTTTATGTTTCCATATCCTGGTATTTGTTTTTCTCAGATATCTTCTTTTATTATAGTGTCTTTTCCATTTCTTAAAAGATTTTATTTTTTGGTAATATCCAACTTATTAATATATTTTAGAAATAACACATTTTGTGCCATGTATAGTAAACCCTTCCTACGCAAAAAT
This sequence comes from Apodemus sylvaticus, assembly GCF_947179515.1. Classification (NCBI taxonomy): domain Eukaryota; kingdom Metazoa; phylum Chordata; class Mammalia; order Rodentia; family Muridae; genus Apodemus; species Apodemus sylvaticus. The sequence goes on from NC_067480.1 coordinate 42,711,294, forward strand.
GAGGATGATTGAAACACGTTTTTATAACATTTGCAAAAAATTATTGATTTATTCTGGTAGCTAGAGAGGGAGCTCAGCAGTTAACAATGTCTAATGATTTTCAAAGGACCTGATATTTTTCCTAAAACCTATAAGGGGCTCATATCCACCTGTCAAATCTCTGTACCTCTAGATGCAGGATGCAACACCCTCTTCTAACCTCCTCATGCACTTGCACATAAAAGGCATATACTCACAAACACACAAGCACACACACGTGCGCATATATACACACACTCATAAACAAAAACAAAAACAAATCTTTATAACTATAAAATACAGCTTTATACTTAACTTTCAGATATAGTACTTATTTGGAATTAATTTCTCTCTATTACAAAACCTGGACCAAATTGTACCTTTTCCATATGGAAGTGAAATACATTTGGCACTATCTGCACAATATAAAACTGTTCCTCGCGATTTGAGAAGGGGCAGGGGCAGACATCAGTGTGAGCTCTATTCTCTCTGGTCAGGGGCCCTCTCCAGGATCCAGATGCCTTTTCTCACTGCATTCTCACAGCAGAAGGAAATCAAAGACAAGATTACCCACTCCAACTTTGATTTCTTCCATTTCATTTAGTTATTTTAGGTTTCTTTATTGTGCTGGCCGCAGCTTTTGCTGTTGTTCTTCTTTTGTGCCTGAGCTATATAATATAGCCCATGCTGGCCTGCTTAGACCTCCCAAGTACTGAGATTACAGTGCAGAACCATCATGCCTGATTAGTTGTGGGGGAAGGGTGTTTGTTTTGTTGGCAGTCATGTTATCCTTCAAAGCATGACTTTCATTCATGATGATGTGGTTTTGTTCACAGGACTACATTACTTCCCTCTACTTTTATTATAGCAAATACAATGGCACTTTTGTGGAAAATTAGTGACATGTTTTTGGGTCTATGCTTTGCACAGTCTATTTTGTTTAATTTCCCATTTACACATTTTTGAACTGATATTCAAAGTCATGAATATAAGACTTGATATGTTTGATAGTGTCACAAGTTTAAGTATATACTAGTGTGTGTGCGCGTGTGTGTGCATGTGTGTATGTGTGTGTGTATGCATGTGTATATGTACATATACATGTTTATGTGTATACGTGTATGTGTGTATGTGTGTGTATGCATGTATGTGTATGTGTGTACATGCATATGTGTGTATGTGTGTGTATATGTGTGTATGTGTATACATGTATGTGTATATATGTGTGTGGATGTGTGTGGATGTGTGTGTATACATGTATGTGTGTGTATGTGTATGTGTGTGTATGTGCATATGTGTGTGTATGTGCCTATGTCTGTGTGTATGTGTGTGTGTGTGTGTGTGTGTGTGTAGATCTTTTATGTGCTTGTGAATTTTCTGTATGTGTGAGTACAGATACATGTTCTCAGAATTCATGGGAAGGTCAGAGGACTAATTCTAGTGCTGGTCCTCCATTTCTTCCACCTTTTCTGTGATCATCTCTTTGTCTGTAATCTTTCGATGATTCCCCAACCTCGGCTTCTCTTCTTCTTATAGGGGTCAGTTTTATTTATCACTGCCAATTATTATGCATCTGACTTTTATATTTGCAATACAAGTGCTTTATCATCTGAACCACCTCTCCATTCCCCTCTTGACTCTTGACTATTGGCTATTGACTATTGACTACCACCTTGGTTTTTTTTGAGATAGGGTCTTTCTATGTGGCTCTGGTTGTCTTGGAAATCACCATGTAGATCAGGATGACCTTGGACTCACAGAGATCTTCCTGCCTCTGCTTCTTAACTGCTGTAATTAAAGGTATGCTTCACCATGCTGGCTTTGACTAGTCTTTACTGTAAATTACTATGTGATTCTTAGAATACATTTGACTTTCCATAAAAAAACTGTCTGGATATTTTTAAAATTAGATTTCTGTTAAATTTATAAGTCAATTTCAGAAAAAATATAACTGTTATATCGATTTCTTCCATTTTGCAAGTATAAGAAGTATCATACATATTCATAGATATACACACATGCATATACACATTACACATGCATATATATATATGTATATATATGTTATAATCCTACATATATTTAAGATTTAAAATTTTCCACCAAAACCATAGTTTATTTGTAGAATAGGAAATACCTAGTTGCTTTCATTACTAATTATTTGAATTTTAGTTTTAATGCTACTTTAATTTAATTTGAATTGTAGTGCTACTTTGACATCTTATTTTAAGCCAATCTTCTTTTTGTCATAGATATATGGGATCATAATATACTTTGCATATTAATCTGATACCCAGAGATTTTTATCAAAGGGGAAAACAGGTAGAAATTTTCATCATAATTTTTAACTTTATGATGAAAATTTGAAATGATTCAGCTCTTCTGACCTGATCACATTAGAAACACAAATGCATGTTATGAAATCAAAGTTCCCTGTGAATACCAATATTCATTTCATTCGATTTTTGCGATCTTCTCTTTCACTTAAAAAGTTCCTTTTTACGACATCACCTTGGACTCTATTTTTTAAATACTTTAAATTGTGACCTTCAAGTTTCTTCCTTTCTGTCACCACTGTGTCTAACAAACACCTCCATGTGTCCCTCGAACATGGAAAATATTTAATCTGTGGCAACTTTATTTAATAGCAGATATCGCTAAACAGGTTTTCCAGTTTATACTTCCTGTTAACCTCAGTCTTTAATGATAGACAACTGAAGGAAAGTTCCTAACAAAATAATGTTCTGAGGAAGCGTTGTCTCAGGGGTGAGCAGGCTGTTGGGCTGTAGGAGTGGTGAGATACAGTGTGCATAATAACCATGTCCACTGGCACTTTTCTTTAATAGAGTTTGGGATTCTGAGACAATTGAGCATCCTTTTATGAGCCTAGAAAGACAGACTAGACCAGATCAGCAGCAGCTTTCTAATTCCACCATTTGACATCTCTACATTTTTTTTTGTACATAAAACTTGAAACTTTGCCTTTCCTTATTTTCTTCTAATTTTCCTGTCAGTAAGAGAGTATTTTAAAGGGCATTTGCTTCTCTGGTATAAAAGGTGTAAATTTTGTGCTTGCCGTTTTAAGGTGTGACAACTGGAAAGCTGGAAATGTTATGGGTCATGTATTTATACTTACAAAAGTGCAGCAAGATTGAGAAAGCCACTTGTCCTGAAGGATGCTTTAAAAAATTCAAGTTGTTACTTCCATAAATAAGAGATTGTTTCCTTTTTAACATTTATTGTTACTTTTGAGAGTTTCAAACCTGAATACTGTATAACTTGTGCAATGAATGCAATGCAATAAACACATGCAGTAAGGAGGCTCGCACTAATAACTCCCAATTTTGTGCTGGGATTCGTATCCTACAAACAAGATCGCTCCCGAGGAGGAACTCCAAAGGTTGACTTCTGAGGCTTACATTCATGCCCACATACATGTGCACATATATATACATTTTATAAATACATATATACATATTATATATGTATATATGTATACATATTATATATATACATATTACATATGCCCAACACACACCCAAACACAATCATGTGCACACACAAATAAGAAGGAAATAACGATGTTAAAGTATTTTCAGCAAAGAAATAAAGATTGGTTTTACATAGAAAAAGTTTGTACATATCCAACATAAAGTGAAATCTCTCAATAAGAAAATGTGTCAAAGACAAAAAGAATAGCCCAAAAGAGAAGAAAAGAAACATAGATCCTCAGAAGCAAGAGTAACAAACATTTAACTGTACCCACCATCTTGGGCTCCCATTTAACTTTAGAGTCTATAACTTATTACTCAAAGATAGTAAGGGAAGACATACTCTTGTGCCTGTTATGTTGTGGGTATTTTCCTGTTTTCTGTCCTATAGTGATCAACATATAGTAAACTATGTCCTAAAATGGCCTTGTGAGTTTTCAGAAAGTCCAGCTCTATGCTTATGAGCATATGCACACGTTTGTAGAATTCCAAGGGAGAAAAGACACAGCAGAAGAAAAGCTTGCACAACTGAGAGCTCATTTGCCATGTTCTGCTTGGCAATGCTTCCTTTTTCCCTGTTTTTTGGTCATGGGAGTTTAGATCAGTCCTGGGGTGAAGGTGAGAAGTTGAACTTGGGAAGAGAGTGGTGGATTTTTGCTTAAAGCCTCCCTGAGTAATTTATTCTCCTGTCTCATCCTTGGACCTGGCTTTTCCTGAGTCATAGTTTATGGGGGAGAATGTCACCTAGACAATAAAATCTCTTCAGATGCCTTCTGCCAAATGGTGCTTACTCACAATTACAGAGGAGGGAGTCATGGGAGCAAGACCAGACACAGCCCTGGTCGAAATCTCCAAATGAAAAATAGCCATCTAACCTTAAGGAGAACAACAAAAGATGCCAGAGTGCTCAGAAGACAGACTGCAAGTAATAAATTGGCTTGCTGAATATAAAGAGAAATGCTTGCAATGGCTTTAAAGAATTAGTCATTAAACAAGGTGCCTGAATCAGACTTATTAAAACTATCCTCAAATGTTGTAAAATATATATAAAACAATTTGTATATTCTTCATGATCCTAGGTTTCTCATAAGCTTATCACTTAGATGGTATGTGGAGAACTATTTATTAACACTGGGAACAAAATCTACATGGAATGAAATTGGATCACGGGGAATGCAAAGAAGAGAGAGGTATAGGCCCCTTGAGTGGAAGCCAGCTTTACATGGTATCTAACACTGCATTTCTTCAGAGTAGATACAGTGTGACTAACTTTCTAGGTCATTTTGACCTTTACTTCCCAGTGTATAAAGTATTATTTTCCTGTAAAGAAGTTCATGGTTTAATGGATAAGGTGTCAGGGAATCTAAAAAATGAGACTAAGCAAGAATACCTCACTTCTTGGGCTCCTGTTATAAATAATGCGCTCATTAAAATTCTGCTTCGGAAGAAAGGCAAGTCCATTAGTCTGCGAGCTAATTTTTACTGGCTCCTTAGATGTATGCATATTAAAAATTCAGCTTTTATAATTGCCAGTCATCAACCACCTAGTCAATGCTGTTCTTGGAGTTTTTAATTATTTACTTCATTTGCATAGACACTCCAATTTATGATCCACCATTTGGTTGTCAAGGGACAGTTTAGTAATTTTTCTTTTACATTTTTATTTATCCCTTTTGTATTCCCAGGGAAAGGCTCTGCATCAGATCTCATACCCAGTGAGTCTTATTAGGAAATAAAAACTACATCTACTTCTGTGTATACTATGAGGAAACCATGGTTACCAAGAGAACTTGGGTAAATCAGGATTTTACCAAAACAAATCCAGGCTCTATCTATACCCAGTTAAAATATGCTTTCTCTAAGCTCAGCATAATGGCTTACGTTAAAACATCTACTACTATATTCCACAGCAATAGTTATTCAGTTTTGGGAGTGGATCTTCTGGGTAGATGAGTAGGAAACAAGACTATGAAATTAAAATAAATGACTTTTTTTCATTTATCAACACTATCACAATATTTTTATAATTTCTTCCGAGAAATCCACATCTACGTCTCTATTTAAAAATAGGATGGTGATACAGTAGAGATTGAGTAGCTATAATGTTACAGGGGTCAATGATTGTCATGGGTCTAAACTTTGTGGTCCATCTTTGCATAGAGGGGCATGTTTTCTTATACAATTTTTTTCTACAGATTCTCTTATCATTTTTAAAAGAGGGGAAAAAGATGTGGAAGCCCTGATTTTAATACTGTTTCCAAGAGACACACCACCATCATCCTATTATTATTGTTGGTATTATTATTATTATTATTATTATTAAGTTTTGGCTTTCCATCTCTAAGTAAACACTCTTTCTCTCCACACTGTTCTCTGTATCTCTCTGTTTTACTCACAGTTCAGGTGGATGCAACAGTGGTAACAGAGTGGGAGTAGAAGACTGGACAGCCAACAACAATTGCAGCTACGTGTACTTGGGACATTTTATAACACAAAGCTGGTATTTCAATCAAATCCTTCCTACACAAATTCTGCTATATTTAATGCACTTCTAAATGAATGACACATTTGTAACTTGTAGATGTTTTCCTGTTGTTGTTGTCCAGAAAGGAATAGACAAGCATAGCCACATGTGTAACAATCATTTTCATTGTCTTGGTCTAGAGTTTGAGGCCATTTTATAAGCCATTCATGTTAATATCTTAAATGAGTCACCCTTAATTATTGTAACGTTGGTTTTCCACTAGTCATGTGGACAGTAATTCTGGATATTCTGGATATCTGGTTGCAGATGATCTAATCCTACCCTGATTCTAATCAAAGGTGCATTCTAACATAAGCCATCAACAATAACGGCCATTATTAACACCTCCAATTCCATGGTGCAACACTAGGTGTTTGAAGTGATATGCATGTTTTCTTAAAACACCAGAACCTTGAGAAAGACTGATACTTTTCTCTCAAGAAACAATTCAATTATTGAACAGTAACAACAACAACAAAAAGAAAAAAAAAAAAACAAAACATTGGTCTGTCTACTGCCTGAATTGTGTAACTGAATCGGGCAGCAATCAACATGATTGATTTGTTATTGCTGGTCTCATTATTCTGTCTCCCTGGAGCCTTTCTTCATAGACCACGCTGAAAAGTTCATGTGAATGGAGCTAGCCACAGCACCTGGGAAGTGAGGGAATTGATTCTCCAGCCTCTCTGCCCTACCTGGGTTCAGTACCATTGTCTTCAGTGCTCCTGGCGTGTAATCTGCCCAACCCCCCAGGAGTCTAGTGGCTGAAGGACAGTAGCATAACAAAGGATGACAGTTGAGGAAATTATGAAGTCACTCCTTCCAGTGCAGTACCTGAAAATCATTTTTCCCCTGAAAACTTGAAATCAAAGAATAATTTTGATTTATTTTCCTGTCTGCTCATCTACTTCTCATAGCCAATAAGACATCCATCTAAATCCATCCACTTATTAATGTAAGAATTTTCAAGTCCCCATTCTTATAGATATCATGTATATTTTCTTGTGCTGTTCTTATATTTAAAAATATTTTATTGTAAGTATTGATAGTGATATTTTTCAGTAAATAAGATATACTTATTTTTTATTATAACTTGTTCTCTCCTAGGCATTGTAGGCAAAGCATTAAAATGTGCCATCATGCTTGCCCATAAATAATTCTGTATTAATAATAAAAGAGTCCTGGCTAGTATAATAAGTACAGAGTGAAGAGGCAGGAAATGCTGAACAAAGTTTGGTGGGAATTTCACTCTGAGTTGGGCGAGAAAGGCAGAGACCAGGAATAGGATCTTGGGGGAGATGACATTTTCTCCGAGCGTTGATGTCTGGAGAGGATTTTCATTGGCAAAATGCCACAATATTTCAGAAACAAAGATTCAGCATGAAAACAGTTGGTGGTTTCAGGTGGTCAAAGGCTGTTACCCAAAGAAGGGAGTTGAGAGTCCTGGGGATCATGGGAAGGCAAGCCAGGGGTGGTAGCTGAGGCAAATGTTTTCAATTTCATCAGGAATTCTTAGACTTTAGAGATCTAAGCTGTACAGGTATCAGAAAGAAAAAGTTTTCAAAGCATATGTGTGTCTGTGAAGATACATCTGGTGCCAATAGGAAGCTATGCTTATAAGACAGTCAGAGTAATGTGAAGGCAATCTCATGCACTCCAGCTAGCAGAGCAGATCTGTACGGTGAGGTGAGCCTCTGTCCTAAATATATAAGAGGATGCACCTTTGGGAATCAGCATCTCCAAAGAAGCCAATGTGTCACATGATGTTTTGAACGTGGCTAATAAAGTTCAGAGGGAGCAACAGTCAAGGAGAAATGCCTTAACTTAATTCTAACAGTGTAGAATTGCCTTAACAGGTCAGAGTGTTATTTCAAGCTAAGCAAGGTTTGCTAACTTAATGGAGAGAAATGGGCACTCATTCTATCTGGCTTTGAGAGTGGTTCATATTTTAAATAGGCCCTGGCATATTTCAAGATCAACATTAACAGAGGGAATAAATAATTTTCTGTCAGTTTTGCACACTCAGATATTTCCCCCTTTCCTTTATATAGAGCAAGTGTTCTTTGGCATATCATTGCACATTCCTGATTTTATTTTTGCTGTTTTATATTCAAGTTAAGTGAACTTTAATCTACATTTGACCAGTACTTGCTTAAATATCTGCAGCTCCTCCGTGTCATTTGCTTCTGTATGTTACCATTTGTAAGGTCTTTCTGGTTTTTCTTGGGAGAACCAGAACACTATTACAAAACAAAACAAAACAAAAAAAAAACAAACAAAACAAAACAAAACAAAACAAAAAAAACCTTTTCTGATGCAATTAATTATAAATTATTTAGCCAGGGGGCAGTGGTACATGCCTTTAATCTCAGGAGGCAGAGGCAGGCAGATCTCTGAGTTTGACGCCAGCCTGGTCTACAAAGTGAGTTTCAGGCTAGCCAGGGCTACACAGAGAAATCCTGGCTCAGAAACAAAACAAGTAAATAAAAAGCCTACAAAAACAAACAAACAAACAAAAATCGGAAAACAAACACAAAACGAAAACAAAATAAAATAAAGAACCCAGAAGAAAATTTAATTGTCTGCCTTTAATACCTCAGGCATTCTTCTGAATGATGATAGAATTCTATGACTGGGATTTGGAGATCTGTTAAAAACAGATTTTAATATTTGAACAAGTTTTATAGATAAGCATACTCTTTTATTTCACTAGGGGTAATATATTTGTGACATCGTGCTTAAGAACATGGGCTGATAGTTTGAGAAAACATAATCTTTATGTGCTGATTCTGGACATGATCTCAAATATTTGCCTTGTAAAACTGAATCTATGTTGCTATCAGCTTAATGAATTTATAATAAACACATCAAGTAAAATATTTAATGCCTTCTCATGGTGGCAATAGTGGGCATTATCATCTTTCATCTTTCTATTTTCCAAATAAAAATATAATTAAAGTAACTTCATCTTACGAAGTAATAATTAAAAATAGAAAAATGTTCCTCTTTCTTTTGGGGTCATATTTCTATTTTAATTCAATGCACAATTATTATTTGAATTAAAAACAAATCAATATTTGAACATCATCAGTGAATTTACGGTGCCCTGTTTAATAGTAGATTAGTGAGAGTATAGATAATAAATATGACAGGTAAGTACTTTGGATATGATTGGAGAGTGTTAAGGAGTATTTTTAAATTAAATCTCATAAGAAAAACAGAATGTGTCTGTAGACACATAGAGTACTATGTCATGACCTAACTGAAATGGTGTGATCTAGGGAGAAGCGAGACGGTGAGCTATGTATAAACTGTGAGTGGCAGTTCTATAGAAGTAAACAAATAGTGAAAAGAAATGTGCTCTGGTCCAAATGTCCTCCTATGTGTGCTATGAAATTTAATTAGCAATGTAGTTGTGCTAAGGCATACAGTCTTTAAAGTGTAAGTAAACCACAATTTTATTATAAAACCTTAAAAAGGGTATGATGGCTAATTTTGGTTGCCAACTTGACTGTATCTTTAATAAACTACAAATGCTGTTGGGCTTGCCTTTAAGATTTTTCTTTATCAGACTATTTGAGACAGGAAAACCCACCATAAATAAGGTCACAACTTCTGAAAGCATCCCATATAAAAGAACATGGGAGAAGAAAATGTCGGTTTTTTTCTGCTTGCCTCCAGTCTCATTGGCAAATTTTTCTGTCTTGTGGTGAAGCATTCATCCACATGTATTGGAATCCATTTTCTCAAGATTCCAAGCTGGAATGAAGATCAGCAGCTTGTCAGGAACACTCCAGGGGGGCTCTAACACCAGATTGGGACCACTAACATCCAGCCTCATGGACTGAACAGCCACCAGATTCCTTTCAGCCTTGCCATCTTGAGACAGCCATTGTTAGGCTACCCAGAACATAGACTGTACGCCACTTTTATGAAATTGGTTTATTGTCTATACAATAGTTTTATTCTATCAGTTCTGGTCCTTTAGAGAACTTGCCCCTCTACTGTCTACCATGTGAGGTCTCTTAGCTATTCTTCTCCTAGGATGCAGCAACGCAAAACATCTTGGAAGCCTAAGGGACAGCCTTAGTCAGCCTCCAGTCCTCCCAGCACCTTCAGCTTGGACACCTCGTTCTTTAGAACTCTGAGAAAAACCCTATGCTGTTTATAAGCCACCAGACTGTAGAAACCTGGTGAGGAAAAGGTGTGCCTTGCATTATTGATATTGAAACGCAGCATTTCTCTGATTTTGTCGTCCATCCCGGGTATTCTTCCCCTTGGTCTGCTCTTCTAGGCAATCTCTCTACTGCATTTCCTGATTGCATATCCACCATTCAGTTTGTTTGCTTTTCAAACTCTCAACTTCCTTGCTGGATTCCCCATCTATGTTGCTGCTTTCTTTTCCAAATCTCAAGTTTCTTTCTTTCATCAGCTTGTTTTGGTCTTCTCTAGCAACACTAGTCACGTTTATATGCACAATTTTAAATTCTTTTTTAAAAAATTACTATCTTTATGTGTGCTGGTGTTTTACCTGCATTTATGTCTGTGTAAGGGTATCAGATTCCCTGGAACTAGAGCTAACTCACAGTTGTGAGCTGTCATGTGGGTGCTTGTAATTGCTCCCGGGTCCTCTGGAAGAGCAGCCAGTGCTCTTAACTTCTAGCCATCTCTCCAGCCCTTAAATTCTTTTAAAGAAAACTCAGGTTTGGCTTTGGTTAATTTTGGAATTAATTAGATTACCTACTTTGCTTGTATCTTTTATGTTAATTTTGTGATTTGTGCATCTGTTGAGATGGATATATTCTGGTTTTGTGTGAGGATTTTCTTTGCGAAGAGTTTTCCTTTGATTGCTTATTGCTCAGTGGAACTCACAGAGAGGGAAAAGCAAGCATCTACCACAGCACCAGCACCAAATTAAACAAATGCAAATGGAAGCAATTAAGATCAATTAAAGGGAATTAACACAATACCAATGACCATAGGTCAGATTATGACACAAATAATAAAAAGCATAACAAAGTAGAAAAGTAATTAGGGGCAAAATGAAAATTAACAGATAAATGAAATAAAGGAAAGGAGAATAAAAAATGAAAATAAAACAGTAGAAAAATGTTACACAAATCAAAAACAAGAACGGAAGTGAATGCTTTAGGGAGAGAAAGAGTCAAGTTGAAAATTCAATTATACAGTAATATAAAATGCATAAACAATATTGAATAAATTTAAAAATAATTAATATCTTGTAATTTTGTAATTGTGCTTTCAACAGGCATTTCAATATATTTCCTTGGGTTTTGTAGGTTTGTAGGAATGTTGTCAATACTTAACATTTTCTGACTTTCAAAATAATGACCCATAGGGAAATTGTGCCTTAATCCAGACTCCTTCTGCCTCTTAATCTTCTGGACTATCTGAGAACACAGAATACATAATTTAGAAAAGTTTGAATGTAGTAGAGGGTGAATCCAGTACTTATATTGTGGGAAAGAAAATAAAATTACCTCCCTATGCTGACTCAGTTGAAATAAGCCTACAAAGCCTTCCAGTGAGTGAAAGCATTGTCAGTGAGTGGTCCGTTCAGGATTGTTTCATCTTGGTCAGACTCTTCAGCTTAGAGGAACCCTTGGCACTGTGTGCACATATATGTATTCATGAGATTCACTCCCTATAACTCCTGCACCTGATTCCTGTTGCTTGTCCATACTCCAAGAGAGGACAGCACAAGGGATAGATAATACAACCTTACCCCAAGTACAAGAATGGTTATATCTACCATTTTATTTTAACATCTTCAATGGAAAATGAACTGTCTCAGATATCCTATGAATATGGAACCCAAAAGCATGTAAAAAGAAACAAAATAAAATCCAAAAAATAGAAATATTTGAATGGTATTCATAACATTAGGTATGGATCAGTGGGTGCTTTTGTGGACAAGTGACAGTTTTCAGTATAAGCTACTAAACATGTAAAAAAAAAAAAAGCACCAGTATAAAATAAAGCATGTCCATCAAAATAATACTGATAAAAAAATTAAATCATGATGACTAAAATGTAAAATCCAATAGTTACTATGGAAAAAAATGAAAGGGCCAGGTATGTTTCATACCTGTGTTTATAAGAAGATCAAGAATAAATAATTTATAACAAAGGGTAAAAAATAAAAGCACAGGAGTCTTGTGTGAGCTGCTGAGGTTGGGAAGCAGCCAACAGCCTTATCCAGCTGTGATGACTAAGAACTCTGACAAGGACCATCATGGGTAGGAACCCTAAAGGTGTGATACTGACCAAGGTGGATACCTTGGTGGTAACCAACAGTTGTTAATTTGGGCTTACGGTCCTATTAGCATGCTTGGTACTAGATAATTATCCAACTACCTGGGGCTGGTGGGGGATCATAGATCTTGAATAGAGCCTAATAGCACCACTTCACTAGACCTGCATAATTCCCTTTGCATTCTAAAATGTACCCATATACCCACAACTATTTAAATGTAGCTCTAACTCTTCACCTAAGAAGGTTCTCTTTATGACCAATAGGGACCAGTGCCAAAAACTACAACTGGTCACAATGCAGAGTTCAATGTGTATTAGAAAGCCCAGCTCCAGTAAGTATAATTTTCAATACACATTTCTCTACCTATAACACAGGGAACATTGTTGAAGAAAAGGTGGAAGATTGTTGGAATCAGTGGACCAAGAGATCTGTTGTAAGATTATGGCTCCTACAAATTGCAGGTAAGCTATACCTATCATATGTCAACAATGAGCCGAATAAAGGCCTGAAGGTCAGAGATTTCAATGGTTCCCACATGTAGAGCAAGAACTACAGGCAACCAATGGCCTCTGAGAAATGAATAACTAGCCTCATTCAGAGAAAAGTCTGCAAATTGATTATCTGGTAAAGTCTGAAATCATATGCACCCAAGACATACTAAAGTGACTGAGCAGTTTGTATTTACATGTCTACTAAAAAAGTATAAAATATTGTTAATAAAAAAGACTTGTTTGGGAGAGAATGGCTGGAGGTTTAAGAGAGAAGATATGGGAATGTTTGGAGGGTGAAAAGAAAAAAGGGAAAATGATAAAATTATATTTTAATTTTAAAGTTTCAATAAATAAAACAGAAAATATATTATGGCATCGTATTTTCTGTATGCTATCAGGACCAGGGGAAACGGGGTTCATAACCTGTGGTGGGAGGAGGTCTGTAAATCCAAATCCCATAATAAGCTAAGACTTCTTGATTCCATCATGTTCCTGAGATTCTTTTGTCTTGGGCTTTCCTACTCTAAGTACATATTTAATCTTTTGTGTTTTAAAACTTCCTGGGAATCTATCATCTATATGTCCTTATTTACCTTATAAGTATTTCCAAGAAAATGTATGACCACTGTGTGTGTGTGTGTGTGTGTGTCTGTGTGTGTGTGTCTCTGTGTGTGTGTGTGTGTGTTGTTTTGAAGCTTACAATGTCCAGGCCTTAAATACATTCTTTTCTCCTTGTCTTCTTTGTGGCAGGTTTATCAACAGAGACCATTGTGCTCAGCATTCATGAACAATATTGACTCTATCACTGTCTCTGTTTCTGTTACATAGTGCCTAAATCTCCAGGTGTTTGTATTATCTACGCATGCATTATGTAGTTAGGATGATTTCCATTTTATGCATAAAATGTATGTAAAAATGTCACATCCTTTGTTATTAGAAAGCAAATTGCTCATATGCAGTAAAGGGGGTATTAAGAGTCTAACCTTCCTGTCTCTATTTGCTACTTGTATCCCATTTAATAGCTGAAAATTGCTAGGCGTAAGCATAGTAATTATCTGAACACCAACCAAGGATCATATCATTGAACTGATTATTTTAAATTGCTGTTGACAGAATCCACTCCAACTAAATAAAGCAATAGTGCTTCACATGATGGGATTTATAGTATTTTTATCCACTAAAATGTCTTTCATGAATGACTAGTTAGCCCCTTTCTCAACTTCTTATTTACTATTTTAGAAATTTGTGTAGAAATAAGCAAGATCTTGCTATATAAATATGTATATTTGGGGCACATATTTGTAAACACAAGCTTTTTTTTTCTTTTATTTTGAAATGAAGACAACATCACCTTTTTATTTTTAGAAAACAATTGTCACTCAGCAACATATATCCTAATTTTGCCAATTTTGTGCCTCTGCGCTAAGCAGATGTTTATCTAAATCACTTAAATCCCTATCTTTTACATGTTAGGCACATTTGGTATCAAGAGATATCCCAGTATAACACCAGAGATTAAAAGTTAATTAAAAGGTCAAGGAAGGAGAGAAGTCATTAATTTTTCATAAGCATTTGCTTAATTTTTTGGCAGATTAAAATTGAGGAAGTAGAATAAACACTTGAAAATAAATAATAGATATTTTCTGAAATCATCATTGTTTCCTTATATATTAAGAAGCATCTAGTTAATTAAGAATACTAATCCACTAGGAATGCAGGATTATGTAGATGCGGGAACCCTGTTTGAGCAGTGGAGTTATTTTATTGGACTTAAAGGTTTTGTAGGTCTCCTAAACCATCTGCCAAAAATGGAAGTAATTAACATGTAAATTGAAATTCTCTCAAGATCTCTGATTGGGTAGGAGTCAAGAAGAGAAATTTGTTTTCTGGCACTTTAAGAATGTATATATCTTAGCTGAAAAATAAATTTAATGAAGCAACTTGAAGTATCTAAGTGCATGGTCCTGTGATTTAATGGGGATTGGGGAACTAATCCAGCAGAGTGTATCGTAACTGTTTTGTTGGTTTCCCTGTGGTGGACCACATATCAACCATTTCATTTATACAAAGATAGCTCACTGACATTGTTGGAGCTAAGGAATTAGTATACAGAGAAGTTGTAAATTTCAGAAAATCTCGAGTAAGACAAATTATCTTTGGCTTTCTTTAGAGCATACTAATTGCAACATATTTATATGAAATTCTTCATGATAATAAGCATTGTAATTAGAGCTGTAAAATTATTCCCATTAAAATCATTTATTAATCTTAAATTTACACAAACAGGAAATCTCTTTGGACTGAAATGGTATAAATAGCTCTTCAAGATGCATGCTTTCTGTAAGGAGTTCTGTCTCCTCCTATTGTTCAGCTGTGTATGTTTAGCCAATGTCATGGAAATAGTTCAGCTCTCATCTTGGGCTGTAGTTAGTAGGGAAGTACACATATTTATATTAGTTTCTGATCTTCTGTGGTCTAGAACACATCTATATTATGTGAAAACAACTGTGTTCATACGTGTCTGTATCCAGCCATGAAGAGATAGAGGGTTTTAGAATAAAAAGAGAACATACTTATTATTCCACTTCATAACCTTTAGAATGCACCTCGCACATACAATGGAACTAAGAAAATTTAAAGTTTAAAATGCAATTCAGAAATACCTTTATGCTCCCTAATAGGTTTACTGAGCAGATTACTGAAGAGAACAGAGGAGCATCTGAGATTGCCATCCAGGTGAGGCGTTAACTGGCTGGAGGGAGTCTCCTCAAGCACCATCTTTGAGCTTCCACGGCAAAGTTTCTACTATTTCTAATCACCACAGGGATGATCTCCACGAACCCTGGCACTGACTCCAAAGACATCGTGTGCAGTGTTGAAGGTGAATTAGCCTTAGGCACCAAGTCAGTTTGGAAGATCTGGCATGGGGCTCTGCTACAGGCAAAAGGTTTTCTGGCTTTGTATGTCTTCCCCCACACACTGAGTTCATTTAAGAGTAGTCATAGATGACGAGTCTACACAGGAGGCATAGTCCTGCTTCCGAAGTCTGGCACTGTTACATTGGTCACACACACAAGTACATCTGATATTTAATACATCTTAGTTTTCAAGCAGCAATAGCAAATGCCACTTTTGGTTAGTTCCTTACTAATGAACACAATTTTTAATTTTCCTGTGTTGTGACACAGTTAAGGATATTTAATATGAACCCCAAAGTTCTCCAATTTCTAGGAAAAAGAAACTAAATTTGGAACTCTGTTTCTAGTAGGATGACTATTTTCCATATTTTAAGCAATGTCCTCAGAGATGATGTATTCATATTTTCCATTACAGGCACTCTTCTTTAGTTAAGCCTGCCTTGTTTTACTTAGCTTTTATTCCTTTATGCCCTAAGTCATGTTTTTGGTCTTGTTAGAGGACAGTTATGGTCTAAGGCAGGAGGAAGCATCACTCGGTCTCCCCAGCTGAAACTGGTACAGTTTTTGTAGTTCTCAGGGATGCTTTAAGCCTTGGTCTGCTTGCCTTCCTGCAGCATGCTATGACATCCACAGGCTAGAGAAGGGAGGCCAAAGGACAGCAGCTCTGCTGGCCGTTTGTGTTGTTATGTTAGTTCAGTGTGTACTCCCTCTGTGTGTGCGTGGGTGGTTGTAAAGGCGTTAAATGTCCATGTACACGCTTTGAACCTTTCTGTGTATGCATAAAAAGCAAAAGCAGTCTAGCATGGGGATTTAGTCTCAAAACACACAGGAGAAAGCAAAGGAAAGGGAAGGGTGCAATTGTAGTCCAATATCAAAACAGATAATTTAAAGAGTTGGTGTAGAGATTTTTCATTTTAGTATGAAGAAATAGCGCTCCCAAATTAAATTCATATTATTGCTATTATACAAAATGCCAAATTTCCAAAACTATGTCAGAAGAGCCTAGCCCTTGAGTGCATGTAACCTGTGTGCAACACTTCACTCAATAGTTGAGTCTGTGGCTACTGCAGGCAAGTATGAATTTTCTTGGTAATGAATCATCTTAAAGCACACTGTTTTCTCCCTCAGGATAAGAGGACGCCCTTCCCTCTTTTTTTTTGTAATTCTTTGCCACAATCTGAATTTAATGGAAAAAAAAAGTAACAAAAAGTTCTATGCTTGTGAAACATGTCAGAAGACTTCTGGAAAGTGCATGTTGGCTTACGGAAGGCTACTTTATAACTTAAGCAAACTCCCCACCAAAATTCATTTCAAGAAGCACTGCAGGTAGTATTAGATGGGAAATCTTACCCATGATTATATTTTTAAGAAACTTAAAAGTGGCTATACTTTTTCATGCAAAAAGTAACTCCACCAATAAATAATGATTTTGCAATAATAAAGAGGAGCAAAGGCATCAGGTAAACATTTTAAATTGACATAAACAGAATTATAATCAGGTACTTGAGAAAATAATATTCAAGTATGTAGCACTAAATATTTACTAATATGCCAATATAAAAATCATAAGGGAGAAGAAATCCTTTACTACTAATCCATTAAAGATAAATCCATTAAAATGAAGTATGTCTATCAACCAAAATATAGCTAATAATGTATATTAAAAACCCCATCTTATGCAACTTTTTGCAGTAACCACTTATGATTACCAAGGAAACTGAAAGCCATGAACATCAGCCCCAAGGCTGATCCTCTGCAGGGATGTTTGTCATCATCAGGCTTGGACAGGCAGGCGCCCTGGGCTATGTCAGGCATCTTGCTGACTCTGTTGAAACTGTAGCTATCTGAACTTTCTCATCCTGGGTCATCTGCCATAGGTTCAGGAAAAGTTGTATCTTGAAACTTTACAGCGCTCTAAGAGAGCAACTAGAAAGGACCTAATTAGAATGATTCTGAATATATCCTACCTAATTTAGAGAAGAAAGATGAAAGTCAACACCCTCAGGGGAGTAAGGAAACATTTAAGTGAAAGAAATAGGAGAAAAACAGCAAATGAAAGAGTAATTGAGTTTACAGCAACTTTATCCTTTAAACTCTATTACGTTTCCTCAAATTTGGCTTCTCCATCAGAACCTTCTTGAAAGAGTCCTCATATGGCACAAGGGAGGAAACTTTCCACGGGAACTTCTTCGGGAAATTTATTTCTACAATTATTCTGATATCATAGCTTCATTACACCTTAATAATCTTCTAAAAAATATTTTGGAGAGAAAGATATCAGCTAGTCAAAGATGAGTGCACAAAACACAGTTAAGTGCGGAATTAGAATATATGTGGTCCTTAGACCTTGAAGGGGGAAGCTTTGGGAGGAAGCTGTACAAAAGGTCGTGCTGAAGGGTCAGACGTCTTCTTTGCATCAGTGAAAGCATTCCAAACAGCTAAGGTGTCAATATCAAAGTGAAGATACTGCTATGTACTGTATGCTTCCAAAAGCGCCATCATAACTAGTCTCCATGCAAAGGAGCACCCCCTTTTATCCGAGTCACACATCTGCATTCTGGATCTATTCAACAGTACCATTTCAGAATAAAAATTAACACTAGCCTCCCCAGTGATGATCATGTTTCTTTTTTGTTTGTTTGTTATTTGTTTCCAAAACCTATAATCACTTTCTGGGTGTTGAATTGCTACATCAAAGTCTGTATGCCCTTTGGACAGGATAAAACACAGCTCAGGAATAGGAGAGAAGGAACAGTGTGGAGGTGAATGGGAGGTTAGGGAAGATGGAAGAGACAGACACACAATATACAGTTCTCCTGACTCAAGATGAGAGGAGGCTGCTTCCTGGTGTTTATAGTTTTCAGTTATAAAAATATTTCTTTAATGATTTTTTTGCATGTGAAGTGAAGCTAATATGAACCCTATCAAAATGACAATCTCATATAATGTTTTTATTTTATTTTGTTGCATGTGTGTGTGTGTGTGTGTGTGTATGTATGTGTATGCACTGATGCATATGTGTATGATGCATATGTACACATTGTGTGGAGCCTGAGAACAGCATTGGAAACACCGTCCATCTCTTCTGGAGACCAAGTTTCTTACTGTTCTGGAATTCCCCAAGTAGACTAGGTGATGGCTGTCAAGCAAGTCCCAGGGGTCCACCTGACTTTGTCCCCCAGTACTGGGCTTGCAAATCTGTGCCACCATGTTTGATTTCCTTTACCTGTACTCTGGAGTAAACCTTAGGCCCTCCTGCTTATTAGATACTGACTGACCTGTCTCCCCAGCCACACAGAGTCAAGAGTTTTGTTGTCTATGAGCATTTTTCCCCCTTGGAGGATGCAAAACAGATTGGATTAGGTCCACCCACCTGATATTATCCAACCTTAGGGATTTCTTAAACTACCTATATATGTAACCACATGGGGTATCCAACTCATTATAATCTTTTTCCTTCTCTCCTCAAGTCTAAAATTCTTCAGTAGACCATTAGGCAGAAGCATTGTCACCTCCCTTGGATCCTGATAATCCTGTTATTCTATAGATCAACTCAACTTCCAGTTACCACAAGCACTGTCAGATGTTCATCAGTTGGGATTTTGATTTGTCAGAATGAGAAGGTAAACTTTGTTCTCTCTCTCTCTCTCTCTCTCTCTCTCTCTCTCTCTCTCTCTAACACACACACACACACACACACACAGTCACTTACACACACACATTTATTTTTAGTCACACACACATTTATTTTTAGTCTGTTGTGACTGTGATTGAGGTTCCAGCCCAAGCCACCACTGAGGGTCAGGTCTGAGTCCTGGAATATGCAGTGGCAGGAATCAGAGTAAATGACTGTGCTTCATACGACCCCTAGAGAACATGGGGATGTCCCTGGTTCCAGCAGCCTCTGGGAATCACCTGGATTTCCAGGGGCTATGCAAAACTGGCTCTGCCCCTCACTGGATGGTGGTACTCTGGAGAACTGGTCTCCTCTGTCACCAATGGCAGCACTGGGGAAGTAGTCCTGTGCTTTGCCCAGGCAGCACAGTGAGCTGCCCCAAAAATGTTGAGTGTGGGAGTTGACTCCAAACAGGTGAGTCAGCCCTGATGATGAGAGCAGGGGACAGTAGGTCCTGTCACTTGTCAGTCATGAGGTGGCATGGGTGTGGGACAACGTGTGTGATGCTCCACTGCCACCTGTGGCAGTAAGGAAAGCTGGCGCTGGGGTCATGATAGCAGAAGACCTAGCTCTGCCCCTTCACTGGCTGTAGCACTCCAAGAGTGGCTCTGTATTCCACCTGGGCGACACAGTGGATTCGGCCTTGCTGAGGAAGGCACAGGTGAGCCAGCCCTGGGGGAGAGGGCGTGAGAGTAGGAGAGCTGGGCCAGCCCCTCACAGGTTGGACTTGACTGAGCAGCACAGTGAAGCTGACTCTGAAGATAGGCTGTGTAGATGGGCTGACCCTGGGGAATGAGAACAAGAGAGCTCACCCTGCCTCCTGCACTGGGCAGCATCGGGTGGCCTGACCAGAGCAGTGCTGGAAAGCTTTCCTGGTAGTGTGGATAGGGGAGAGCTGGTGGGCTGCCCGGCTATTCTGCCACCCATGGCCAGATCCAGGGCTCCGACAGAGTCCACTCCAAATCTCTATCATCTGCTGCCAGTGGGGACACATGAAAGGGCCAGTCTTGCTGTTCCGAATCTGCAGGATCTCCATGACACAGAACAACCACAGGATAACTGGGAGAAGTCCCAATGAGGAATCAAAATTGATGGTGTCACAGAACCTAGAGATCTTGAACCAGACCAGTGACTCATTGCAATGAATAGTGTGTGTGTGTGTGTGTGTGTGTGTGTGTGTGTGTGTGTGTGTGTGTAGTTCGGAAGGCAGGTTGCAAGGACAAGCTGTGAGGGGGTGCTGAGATGAGCTGATCTGGGTTGCACGATCTGAAACTCACAAACTCTCTTGTTTGCGTAAGTTATGAAGCAAGTGAATATTTTTCTCACAAGTTTGTTAGTATTCTATTGTACCCTTCCATATTAAAGGAAAAGACAAGAATTTAAAGAGCTGGGCATCGTCCCAGCATTTGGTATATGCATACAAGATCAGGAGTTCATGGCTGCCCTGCATTCCATACTCAGATGACTCTCATCCCCCAACCCCAGGAAAATAAAAAAAAAAAAAAGACAAGACAGAATAAAATCATGAAATTCAGCTGTTGCTGCCAACACAATCAGCAGTTTTAATTTATGCTTAGATAACCACAGTAATCCAACATATTAGGGTATCTTTTAAAACCCTCTTTCCTGTAATCTTCAAGTTAAAATGAATTAGGATTTATTGATCTGGGGCCCAGGGCTCTCTATTTCAATATAATCACATTAGAATGATTTTAAAGCACAATCCAGTAGCAGAACATTCATGCCAGAATCCCTTATTTTCTGGGTCTTAGTGCCCAAGACTGCAGTCTTGTTCCTTAGTAAGCCACGTCATACCTGGGTTGTCTCACATTCTGGAGCTCACCACTGGCTGGCTCTACAGAGAGACTTAGATCGCCAGACACTTAGGTTGCCAGAGACCTAAATGCCAGGTATATTTAATTAGAAAGCAAGCTACATTTAAAGTAGAAGTCTTACTAATAGGATAAAATAAAATACTCCAATGCTACAAATTTGTAAAATATAGAATATAAAAAATATGAATAATGTTCTCCTTGACAAAGGCTTTCTCTCATAAACATTTCTGAGACATGTGCACATGGAATCTAAGTTTTCTATATTCTTTCTCATAAAATATTTCTTAATATATAACATGCATTACTTTTGCATTTTTCCAAATGGTATTTCTATAAAAATTCATGTTATCCCAGTATGGTTTTTAAGTTATTTTTACTCCTTTGTCTCGTAATTTGAGAGAAGTTATGTAACTTCTTTCAGAAATTAGACCCACCTGGCCTCCCAGGACTCTGCCTTCAGGAATCCCCAGGGCTGCCTCTAGCTTTTTTTTATATATATATAACAAAAAATACAATGACTATGGACTACACTGCTGGTTCCCAGATCTCTGGAGTCCACTGAATATACACTAACAAGATATGGTTTTGAGACATTTATCAAAAATGATTCTGTGTGAATGGATAATATTCATCTATAACCACATAGATTTTAAAATGTACAATGTGCATTAACTTAATCTCCCCTCATGTACTAGTAATAGCCATACTAGTAAAATAAAATATGCACAATTAAACAATGAATTTATAAATATATGCATATATACTTATACATACACATATATATACATACATATATATACACACATACATAATTTATTTTATATGTAATTTACTAAACTAGCAAGGGTACATTTAAAACAAAAGAATGATTATAGCCAAAACGTGTTTAAACAGCTCTCCTCTGAATAAGATGCTGAATCTATCATTCATGTTATCTAGATCAGAAAAGTTAATTTTTGAAGGATATGAGAGATGTTTCCAATCAAGCGATAAAAGCCATAACTACTATTAATATAGAAATCAAAATTTTTAAGACTTCTATGTGTATGAGTGCTTTGCCTTCAGTACATCTGTGCTCTTGTGTGTGCCTGATGCCCCCAGAGGCCAGGTGAGGGTGCAAAGTCCCCTGGTACTGAAGTTAAGACAGTTGTAAGCTGCCACATGGGTGCTGAGAATTTAACCCAGGGCCTATGGGAGAGCAGCTTGTGGTCTTAACTGCTGGGTTTTCTCTCTAGTCCCACCATTTAATTTTTTTTTAACAATTCCTCCCTGGTCTACGGAAGCAAGCCTTTTAGAGAATCGTAAGTATATTTCTGTTTCAGAAAGTCCCTAAACTACTGAGCTCCCCTTTGATTTTGCAAACAGAGAATGACAAATGAGAGTTTCTTGTCTGTTTCTTATGGGAGAAAATGAGTATGATCAGGGTGCATGATGTGAAATTTCCAAATAATCAATAAAAAGTATGATGTTGGGGTGGCAGGGTTAGATACCCTTCAAATTGCACCAGTGTAGCTGTGACTTCCTCTGAAACAAGCTGCTACTGATGAAGAGAAACATCAGCATGGTAGCACACGGAAACTAAACTGACAGATGATACATACAACATGGAATATATACATATATATACACATATAATATATATGTGTGTTTATGTTTATAGTTTATAATTATATTTATAATTATCCATATTTTTAAATTGTACATGTCAGGATTTCTGTTATTCTTTTCTTGATATTATATTTTGTAGGAGAAAGGAGAAAATATTAGGAAAAGACTGATATGAAATGTATAAATGTGTGGGAAGTATGACATATTCTGTTTAGAAAGTGGGTTCATAATAGATTATTGTTCTATATCAAATAACCAAAGAATAAAATGGAATTAATTGCAATTTATGTTTAGTTTAGTAATATGTGGGCTTAGGAATTTTTTGTACTAGAGTTGAAATAAGGAAAATCATATAACATATACATGCATATATGTGGTTTGTAATTTATATATAATATTCACCATTGTACTTACATTTACTACCTACATTGTTGTCTTTCAGAGATAAAATAAAAATCAGAATCTAGGCTCATATGAAATGAATAAGCCCTAGTGACCTTAGCAATTAGACCATCTCATTGTTCCCTCAGACAGGTGAACCTCTAATGTGAAGAATGATACCTGTGTGGATATTGGCCAGAGATGCAAACTATGAGCAAATGTTTCCAACTTTCTCAACTCTGTGTCTAAGCATTTCTTCCCAGTCCAATGCACTAGTCTTATAGTTACACATCCAGCACAATAAAGGATGAAGAATACAAAGAGAAAGGTCACATTAACCTGCAGGAAGGAAGGAAGGAAGGAAGGAAGGAAGGAAGGAAGGAAGGAAGGAAGGAAGGAAGGAAGGAAGGAAGGGATAGAGACAGCTGACCTTCACCCAACAAATGTCTTCAGGTGGCTGAGTGCTCTGGGGGAGATTGACAGGTAATATATGTCCAATTTCCTTGTTAATTGGGCATATAGGTAAATAGACTATTAACATTTTCTACAAGAATTTAGCTCTAAAATGCACTTCACAGCCATGTTCTAGCCAAAGGTTAAAACCAATAACAACAACAACCACAACAAAATCCAAGAGATATGAGGTACAGATACCTGGAAGGTATAACAGTGGGCTATATGGGATTAGGATTGAAGAAGGGAGGTTTTCTATGTGTTCTGTGAGAGACGTCGAGGTTCTCATCCAGGGAACTTATCAACATCCTTGGCCAGAAGCTAAGACTGGCATGAGAAGACAAGCTGTCAAGGTCTGCCCTTTGTAGACCATGCCAATCTTTCTACTTTGAGTATTTTTTTTAAACTGCATTATTTTATAAGGTATCAATATCCAGTAAGATCTTAGATTGTGTATGTCTGATTTTTTTTCCTTTTTTTTTATTCGATATAATTTATTTACATTTCAAATGATTTCCCTTTTCCAGCCCCCCCACTCCCCGAAAGTCTCGTAAGCCCCCTTCTCTTCCCCTGTCCTCCCACCCACCCCTTCCCACTTCCCCGTTCTGGTTTTGCCGAATACTGTTTCACTGAGTCTTTCCAGAACCAGGGGACACTCCTCCTTTCTTCTTGTACCTCATCTGATGTGTGGATTATGTTTTGGGTATTCCAGTTTTCTAGGTTAATATCCACTTATTAGTGAGTGCATACCATGATTCACCTTTTGAGTCTGGGTTACCTCACTTAGTATGATATTCTCTAGTTCCATCCATTTGCCTAAGAATTTCATGAATTCATTGTTTCTAATGGCTGAATAGTACTCCATTGTGTATATATACCACATTTTTTGCATCCACTCTTCTGTTGAGGGATACCTGGGTTCTTTCCAGCATCTGGCAATTATAAATAGGGCTGCTATGAACATAGTAGAACATGTATCCTTATTACATGGTGGGGAGTCTTCTGGGTATATGCCCAGGAGTGGTATAGCAGGATCTTCTGGAAGTGAGGTGCCCAGTTTTCGGAGGAACCGCCAGACTGCTTTCCAGAGTGGTTGTACCAATTTGCAACCCCACCAGCAGTGGAGGAGTGTTCCTCTTTCTCCACACCCTCTCCAACACCTGCTGTCTCCTGAATTTTTAATCTTAGCCATTCTGACTGGTGTAAGATGAAATCTTAGGGTTGTTTTGATTTGCATTTCCCTAATGACTAATGAAGTTGAGCATTTTTTAAGATGCTTCTCCGCCATCCGAAGTTCTTCAGGTGAGAATTCTTTGTTTAACTCTGTACCCCATTTTTAAATAGGGTTGTTTGGTTTTCTGGAGTCTAGCTTCTTGAGTTCTTTATATATATTGGATATTAGCCCTCTATCTGATGTAGGATTGGTGAAGATCTTTTCCCAATTTGTTGGTTGCCGATTTGTCCACTTGATGGTGTCTTTTGCCTTACAGAAACTTTGTAATTTTATGAGGTCCCATTTGTCAATTCTTGCTCTTAGAGCATACGCTATTGGTGTTCTGTTCAGAAACTTTCTCCCTGTACCGATGTCCTCAAGGGTCTTCCCCAGTTTCTTTTCTATTAGATTCAGAGTGTCTGGCTTTATGTGGAGGTCCTTGATCCATTTGGATTTGAGCTTAGTACAAGGAGACAAGGATGGATCAATTCACATTCTTCTGCATGCTGAACTCCAGTTGAACCAGGACCATTTGTTGAAAAGGCTATCTTTTTTCCATTGGATGTTTTCAGCCTCTTTGTCGAGGATCAAGTGGCCATAGGTGTGTGGGTTCATTTCTGGATCTTCAATCCTGTTCCATTGATCCTCCTGCCTGTCACTGTACCAATACCATGCAGTTTTTAACACTATTGCTCTGTAGTATTGCTTGAGGTCAGGGATACTGATTCCCCCAGATTTCCTTTTGTTGCTGAGAATAGTTTTAGCTATCCTGGGTTTTTTGTTGTTCCAGATGAATTTGATAATTGCTCTTTATAACTCTGTGAAGAATTGAGTTGGGATTTTGATGGGTATTGCATTGAATCTGTATAGTGCTTTAGGCAAAATGGCCATTTTAACTATATTGATTCTACCGATCCATGAGCATGGGAGGTTTTCCCATTTTTTGAGGTCTTCTTCCATTTCCTTCTTCAGAGTCTTGAAGTTCTTGTCATACAGATCTTTCACATGTTTGGTAAGAGTCACCCCAAGATACTTTATACTGTTTGTGGCTATTGTGAAGGGGGTCATTTCCCTAATTTCTTTCTCAGCCTGCTTATCCTTTGAGTATAGGAAGGCCACTGATTTGCTGGAGTTGATTTTATAACCTGCAACTTTGCTGAAGTTGTTTATCAGCTGTAGGAGCTCTCTAGTGGAGTTCTTTGGGTCACTTAGGTAGACGAACATGTCGTCTGCAAATAATGATAGTTTGACTTCTTCCTTTCCAATTTGTATCCCTTTGACCTCCTTATGTTTTCGAATTGCCTGAGCTAGTACCTCAAGTACAATATTGAAAAGATAAGGAGAAAGGGGGCAGCCTTGTCTGGTCCCTGATTTCAGTGGGATTGCTTCAAGTTTCTCTCCATTTAGTTTGATGCTGGCTACCGGTTTGCTGTATATTGCTTTTACTATGTTTAGGTATGGGCCTTGAATTCGGTTCTCTCCAAGACTTTAAGCATGAAAGGATGCTGAATTTTGTCAAATGCTTTTTCAGCATCCAATGAAATGACCATGTGGTTTTGTTCTTTGAGTTTGTTTATGTAGTGGATTGTATTGATGGATTTCCGTATATTGAACCAACCCTGCATTCCCAGGATAAAGCCTACTTGATCATGGTAGATGATCGTTTTGATGTGTTCTTGGATTCGGTTGGCCAGAATTTTATTGAGTATTTTTGCATCGATGTTCATAAGGGAAATTGGTCTGAAGTTCTCTTTCTTTGTCGGATCTTTTTGTGGCTTTGGTATCAGCGTAATTGTGGCTTCGTAGAAGGAATTGGGTAGTGTTCCTTCTGTTTCTATTTTGTGGAATAGTTTGAAGAGTATTGGTGTTAACTCTTCTTTGAAGGTCTGGTAGAATTCTGCACTGAAGCCATCTGGTCCTGTGCTTTTTTTGGTTGGAAGACTTTCTATGACTCCTTCTATTTCTTTAGGCATTATGGGACTGTTTAGATGGTCTAGTTGGTCCTGATTTAATTTTTGTATTTGGTATCTGTCAAGGAAATTGTCCATTTCCTCCAGATTCTCCAGTTGTGTTGAGTACAGGCTCTTGTAGTAGGATCTGATGATTTTTTGGATTTCCTCAGTTTCCGTTGTTATATCTCCCTTTTCATTTCTAAGTTTGTTAATTTGGATACTTTCTCTGTGCCCTTTGGTCAGTCTGGCTAAGGGTTTATCTATCTTGTTGATTTTCTCAAAGAACCAGCTCCTGGTTTTGTTGATTTTTTTGTATGGTTCTCTTTGTTTCTACTTGATTGATTTCAGCCCTGAGTTTGATGATTTCCTGCCTTCTACTCCTCCTGGGCGAAATAGCTTCTTTTTGTTCTAGGGCTTTCAGGTGTGTCATTAAGCTGGTAATGTATGCTCTCTCCATTTTCTTTTTGGAGGCACTCAGGGCTATGAGTTTTCCTCTTAGCACTGCTTTCATTGTGTCCCATAGATTTGGGTATGTTGTGTTTTCATTTTCATTGTGTTCTAAAAAGTCTTTAATTTCTTTCTTTATTTCTTCCTTGACCAAGGTATCATTGAGTAGAGTATTGTTCAGTTTCCATGTGTATGTGGGTTTTCTGTTGTTTCTGTTGCTATTGAAGACCACTTTTACTCCATAGTGATCAGATAGGAGGCATGGGATTAGTTCTATCTTCTTATATTTGTTGAGGTCTGTCTTGTGACTAATTATATGGTCGATTTTGGAGAAGGTACCATGAGGTGCTGAGAAAAAGGTATATTCTTTTGCTTTAGGATAGAATGTTCTATATATATCTGTTAAATCTAATTGGTCCAAAGCTTCAATTAGTTTCATTGTGTCCCTGTTTAGTTTCTGTTTTCCTGATCGGTCCATTGAGGAATGTGCAGTGTTGAAGTCACCCACAATTATTGTGTTAGGTGCAATGTGTGCTTTTAGTTTTAATAAAGTTTCTTTTACAAAAGAGGGTGCCCTTGCATTTGGGGCATAGATGTTCAGGATTGACAGTTCTTCTTTTTGTATTTTTCCTTTGATCAGCAAGAAGTGTCCCTCAGGGTCTCTTTTGATGACTTTGGGTTGAAAGTCAA
This sequence comes from Apodemus sylvaticus, assembly GCF_947179515.1. NCBI lineage: Eukaryota > Metazoa > Chordata > Mammalia > Rodentia > Muridae > Apodemus > Apodemus sylvaticus. Next base: position 42,739,268 of record NC_067480.1, read on the forward strand.
TTTTATCTGATATTAAAATGGCTACTCCAGCTTGTTTCCTGAGACCATTTTCTTGTAAAATTGTCTTCCAGCCTTTTACTCTAAGGTAGTGTTTGTCTTTGACCCTGAGGTGTGTTTCCTGTAAGCAGCAAAATGTAGGGTCCTGTTTACGTATCCATTCAGTTAGTCTGTGTCTTTTTATTGGGGCATTAAGTCCATTGATGTTAAGAGATATTAAGGAATAGTGATTGTTACTTCCTATCATTTTTGACGTTATTTTTTAAATTTGATTGCTTAACTTCTTTTGGGTTTGATGAAAGGTTACTATCTTGCTTTTTCCAGGGTGAAGTTTCCCTCCTTGTATTGGTGTTGTCCTCCTATTATCCTTTTTAGGGCTGCGTTTGTGGATAGATATTGGGTAAACTTGGTTTTGTCATGAAATATCTTAGTTTCTCCATCTATGGTGATTGAGAGTTTTGCTGGATATAGTAGTTTTGGTTGGCATTTGTGTTCTCTTAGAGTCTGCATGAGATCTGCCCAGGACCTTCTAGCCTTCATAGTCTCAGGTGAAAAGTCTGCTGTGATTCTGATAGGTCTTCCTTTATATGTTACTTGGCCTTTTTCTCTTACTGCCTTTAGTATTCTTTCTTTGTTTAGAACATTTGGTGTTTTGATTATTATGTGACGGGAAGTATTTCTGTTCTGGTCCAGTCTGTTTGGAGTTCTGTAGGCTTCTTGTATATTCATGGGCATCTCTCTCTTTATGTTAGGGAAGTTTTCTTCCATAATTTTATTGAAGATATTTGCTGGCCCTTTAAGTTGTAAATCTTCACTCTCATCTATGCCTATAATCCTTAGGTTTGGTCTTCTCATTGTGTCCTGGATTTCCTGGATATTTTGGGTTACAAGCTTTTTGCATTTTGCATTTTCTTTAACTGTTGAGTCCATGGTTTCTATGGAATCTTCAGCATCTGAGATTCTTTCTTCTATCTCTTGTATTCTGTTGTTGATATTTGCATCTCTGTCCCCTGATTTCTTCCCAAGCCTTTCTATCTCCAAAGTTGTCTCCCTTTGAGTTTTCTTAGTTGTTTCTACTTCTGATTTTAGATCCTGGATGGTTTTGCTTAGATCCTTCACTTGCTTGTTTGTGCTTTCCTGTATTTCTTTAAGAGATTTTTGTGTTTCGTCTTTCATGACCTCAGCCTGTTGACTAAAGTTCTCCTGTATTTCTTTAAGAGATTTTTGTGTTTCGTCTTTCATGACCTCAGCCTGTTGACCAAAGTTCTCCTGTATTTCTTTAAGAGATTTTTGTGTTTCGTCTTTCATGACCTCAGCCTGTTGACCAAAGTTCTCCTGTATTTCTTTAAGAGATTTTTGTGTTTCGTCTTTCATGACCTCAGCCTGTTGACCAAAGTTCTCCTGTATTTCTTTAAGTGTTTTTTGCATTTCCTCCTTGTTGGCTTTTGTATTCTCCTGGATTTCTTTCAATGATTTTTGTGTTTCCCTTGCAAGGGCTTCTAACTTTTGATCCATTTTCTCCTGAATTTATTTAAGTATGTCCTTCATGTGTTCCTGTACCAGCATCATGACCAGTGATTTTAAATCCAAATCTTGTTTTACTGGTGTGATGGGGTATCCAGGACATGTTGGTAGAGGAGAATTGGGTTAAGATGTTGCCATATTGCCTTGATTTCTGTTAGTGACGTTCCTGCGTTTGCCTTTTGCCATCTAGTTCTCACTGGTGTTAGTTTGTCTTGTCAGTGCTGGACTCACCAGTGCAAGCTGCCCCTTCCCAGTTGGCCTCTGTTGCACAGCTTACCTCCTGCACTGCTTGTAGACAGGGTGCTGCTGCCCAGGCTGTTCATATCCCAAAGCAGGCACCCGAAGGCTCCCGCTGGGGCCCGCTGGATTCACTGGAGCACACTGACTTCTCCCAGCTGGCCACCCGGAAGCCCAGCTAGCCTCTTGCAGGACTTGGAGATGTGGTGCTGCCGCCCAGGCTGATCTGGATCCGGAAGTGGAGAGAGCAGAGCTGAGGGCTTCAGCCTGAGGCCTTGCCCCAGATTGTGTCTGTGGACCAGATGGAGCCCGTGTGCACCCCCAGGGAGTGCCGACGGTGTATGCTGCTGTGACCTCCCCTGTGTTCCGCTCACTCCGCTGGGCAGCCGATCCGCCAACCGGGCTGGTGCACACAAGGTTAGCCTGGCCGCCCAGTCCCTGAGTCCAGGCAAAAGCCTGGGAGGCCAAGGTCCGAGCAAAGTTCCCCTAGGGCTATGACTGTTAATTGGGTCCGCCAGGTGACTAGGATGGTGGGCGTGCGCACCCACGCTCCCAGAAAGCGCTGGGAGAGTCTGCTGTGCTAACAACCTCCTGGGCGGGTTGACTCACAGATGGCCCACCAAGCCGCCCAGTTCTTGGGGTCAGTCCTGTGCCTTTTGGGGCCTAGACCCCACCTTTGTTAGCCTCAGGCTATGCCTGTTACAGGTCTGCCCGCCAGAGCTCTCTGTCGTCCTGCAGGCAAAATGTCGGCGCGCACGCAGGCCTGGGCAAAAAACCTCCTGGCTGGGTTGGCACCCTGATGGCCCCCTGACCAGCCCAGGGCCTGGGCGCAGGCCAACGCCCGTCGGGCTCAGACCACCGTGGTGTTGGCCTCGGATTATATTTGTGTACCTCAGTCTGTCTGATCCCTGGAGTCCGAAATTAAGATGGAGGTGATTCTCTCCTGACTGGTGGGAGGCCGAGACTGTATGTCTGATTTTTAAAAACTGATTTTTCTTTGTGCACTATCATTAAGTTATTTTCAGATTATTTAATTGGCTTTACTCACAGAATTAAAGTGTTCTGATACTTTTTAATTACAGCTTTCTAATGAAGGTGGCTGTAGGATGCTCTTTCTACTGCTGAAGCTCTTAAGAGGGTGCATTACTCTCCATATTAAAAAAATAGACTTTTGGATTGGGGATATGAGTGAAGAGGAAAAGAACAGGTAAGCAGAAAACACGGATCTAGAGCCCTGATCATTCCTCTTTGCTCAGGGATGTTCAGGTGGTAAATGATGGCTGCAAATTCTTAGCAATTAATGCACTATAAATTTTATCACCATACAAGTACTTTTTACTTCTTTGGGTGATGAAATTTTTTGATTTGCAAGAACGATAATTAGGTGTACAAGGCTGTTAGGGTTTCTGAATTGTAGAATTTTATACATGTTAAAATATTAATATGTAATAGTTGTAATTTTTTATCAAATGGTATCTCCTATAAGACAAAGTGTTTCATATAAAATTAAGTAGAAAATATTCAAATATGTCCCCCCCAACACAATGGATGAGAATATTGAAGAAGTCAAAACCCAAGATAAAACTACTAGGGAAGAGAAAGTGTATACCAAAGAAAAGACATTTGTAAGAAGATGCAAAACGGAGAAAAAAATATCTCGTAGAAATGTTTGTGTAGAAGACAGTACCATGAGGTGCTGAGAAGAAGGTGTATTCTTTTGTTTTAGAGTGAAATATTTTATAGATACCTGTTAAATCAATTTGGTTCATAACTCTCTTAGTTTCTCTGTGTCTCTGTTTAGTTTCTGCGAGACGGGGGTGGGGTGGGGAGGAGGTATGGGATGTGGAACAGTCGGAGGGTGGACAGGAGATGGATAAAATATGGAGTGTAAAAAATAAATAAATACATTTAAAAAAAGAAAAGAAATGTTTGTGAAGGAACTGCAAAGAACAGGAACAAGGAGTGTGTATAAGTTAGATTTCTATTTCTGTGAAGAGACACCATGTCAAAGGTGACTCTTTTTTTTACTTTTATTGAATATTTTCTTTATTTACATCTCAAATAGTATCCCCTTTCCATGTCTCCTCTCCAGTAACCCCTATCCCATTCCCTCTCCCCCTGCCTCTGTGAGGGTACTTCCCTCCCCACCCTTTCCCACCTTCCCACCCTGTAATTTTACTACACACTGGGGCATTGAACCCGCTCAGGCCCAAGGGCCACTCCTCCACTTAGGTCCAACAAGTCCATCATCTGCTACATATGCAGCTAGAGCCATGGGTCTCTCCATGTGTACTCTTTGGTTGGTGGTCCAATCTCCAGGAGCTCCAGGGGGTCTGGCCAGTTGACTCTGTTACTGCCCCCATGGGACTGCAAACCCCTCAACTCCTTCAGTACTTTTTCCAGCCAAGGTGACTCTTATAAAAAAACAAACAAACAAAAAACAAAAACCATTTAATTGGAGCTGGTTTACAGTTTCAGAGGAGGATTTGGTCCATTAGAATCATAGTGGGAAGAGTGACAGTGTGCAGGCAGGTATGGTACTGGAAGAACTGAGAGTGCTTCATCTTGATGGGAAGATAACCAGGAGAAGGCTTTCTACACTGGGTGGAGCTTGAGCATAGAGACTTCAAAGCTCACCCACCCTACAGTGACTCACTTCCTCTGACAAGGCCATACCTCCTCTAATAAGGCCACACCTCCTAATGGTGCTGCTTCCCATGGGACAAGCATATTCAAACCACCACAGAGAGTTTAAATACTTCATAGTAAAATAAATGCATATTATGATTAAGGATGTATAGTTTAATATCTATGTACTGACTACTTCTCCAAACACATGAACTATGTTTTACATAATGACAACATAGGGTGCCTTTGAGTCTGAAATACCAGGACAAACTATAAGCTTAGACTATTTAAATGCAGAAAAACAGTTTCTGTTTGCTAAAAAGTAACACTGAGATGGAAGTCAGAGGATGAAATCACAACTGATTTAGCTTACAAAGCTTCCTGCAACCCAGCAAAAGCAGCAAAAGCAAAAATAAGGAGGAAATGGAGTGCCTCAACCCTTCAGACCCAGCTAATATTGACAAGCATTTAAAAGAAGTAGTTTGGCCTTAAAATAAAAATAAGAAAAAAAGAGAGGTTTTATAAATCATTTCATTAATTTATATTTTCTTTGCTATACTCATAGATCAATGCCGTGTTTATTCATCATCAAAGTGTCTTCCTATGGCAACAGATGAGAATGGGCACAGAGATCCACAGCCAGACACAATGAGGAGAGAGTCTAGGCATTCTCCCTTGGGTCCCTCCCCTCAGAGATGGGGAATATCCAGGGAAAATGGGGAGGGAATTGTGGGAGTTAGAGTGGATAGAAGATACCAGGAGAACATGGCCCAATGAATCAACCAAGCAGGACTTGCACCAGCTCACAGAGACTGAAGGGGCAAGTGCAAGCCTCTTTGTTATGATTGATAGCTTAGTGTTTCTGTGGGATTCCTAACAGTGGGAAAGAGTATATCTCTTGACTCTTTTTGCCTACTCTTGGGATTATTTTTCTCCTATTGGATTGTCTTGTCTACCCTTGATATGTGAGATTTTGCCTTGTCTTAGTATATTTTGTCCTGTTTGGCTGTGGTCTCTTGGAGGCCTTCCCCTTTACAAAGAAGAAACAGAGAAGAAGTAGATTGGGGATGACCAAGAGGAGTGGAGGGAGGGGAAACGGTGGTCAGTATATAGTGTATGAGAGAAGAATCTATTTCAATATATTTTTTTCTTAAATGGACAGAAAAACAGAAAAGAAAATAATTTATTTTTAAATACTAAACTTATTTTGAAACTTATTTTAAAATAGCCACATGTTATTAGCCAAGATAGATCCATCTAGCAATATAATGATGCTCACTAATGATATACAATAGCCATCCAAAATGAAAATAAAAAAGAAACAAAAATAGTCAAATCATAGTGCCTAAAATGGGACACAAACAGAGAGATCCAATTTATTATAATTAGAATGTCTAACAAAGGTAAGCTAGGGGCTAGAGAGATGGCTCAGCCATTAAGAGAACTGACACCTCTTCCAGAGGTCCTGAGCCAGCAACTACATGGTGGCTTATAAGCATCTGTAATGGGATCAGATACCTTCTTTTGGTGTGTCTGAAGACAGAGACAATATTTTCACATATATAGTAAAAACAAAAACAAAATCTTAAAAAAGAAGGTAAGGTAAGCAATGGGCAGAACCACTTCTTTTTGTCTCCTAGAAATGTCGAAGAAGCTACACCAATGAAGTCTCATCAACATGGCTGTCAAAAGAAGACTAGAGTAAGGATGAGATCAACAGACATGCTAACATGGGGCTTCAATCGTAGACAAAGAACTACAGGCAACTAAGGAATGCTGAGAGTGAGAGAAATAATCTTGCACACCTGATCAGTTATCCAATAATGGCAGGCCCTGAAGTCACATACATACAAATAACATATGGGCTGAGTATGTTTTACATATAAATTTATGAATATATCCATATATATGCCATAGATGTGTATGGTGTGTGGCGGGGGGGAAGAGAGAGAAAAGGGTTATATGGGAATGAATGGATGGAGGAAAGGTAAAAGAGAAAATGATGTGATTGTATTTTCCTACTAAGAATAAATGCAAAAAATTTTTAAAAAACTAATCCATAAGAGATGAAAGGGAAAGATGTAGGCAATTGGTCAGACTACACCACTAAAAATGCAGATAAGTGAACATGTCAAAAACAAATCTACCAAACAAGGAGATATAGAAAACAAGTAAAATGTTAAGTCTTAGAACAAAAGTGAAGTTATTGTACATCTAAAGAAACATGCAAGAAGAAAATCAAAATCCACTTTGTGTATAGACACAACAAGCATAAAACACCTCATTATTATAAAACATAGTATGACAGCATTGTAATCAAACATTTAATACTCATCAGCAAATATGAGTGACTAGGCTTGCTTCTTCCATTACAAGTAAATGACTTTCAATTCAGTACACAAAACAGAAATCAAATAATATTCTGTATACAGTACACTTAAGATAATTTAGTATAACTAAATACAAGGCGATGGGTACTGAGACACCATGCTTTTTTGGTAATAATATTAAAACAAAAGGCCATTTTAATGAACAACTTACTTTAAACACAGGAGACACAGGGTGACAAACATGACTCCTGCCAGTACTGAGAGGCTCAATTCACAGTAATGATAAATGATCACCCCTGTGTACCAAGACAATGAAACAATTGGATTTATAAAGTAAAAATTAGGAGATGCAAAGAGACATGCTAATTACAGAGGAATGAAACATTAGAATTAGCAGGAGACCAACTGGGAAAGACAGGACATGGTACAGACCTGTAAAGGAAGATAGAGGCAGAGAACTGTACACCCAGGAAATAGTATGCATGTTTCCTTCTCAAACATCCATCAGATGTTCATGAACTTTGATTGTATGCTAGTTTATAAAATAAACTTGTTTTATATAAATCATAAAATTCAAGATAAATGCCCAGAATTTTTTAAGGTAATTAAGTAGATTGCCATTTTCAATAACAAAACAAACATATCATATTAGAAAAGTCTAGCATAAATGTAGTAAAATGAAAATACTTTCTTAAAAATGACTAAAATAGAAGCATATTATATGCATATAGTTGTATCCTTGAGGTACACAACAGTGGACAAAATATTCCATGGAATCTTAGATTCTTTGTAATTTTAAGTAAGGCATACTTAAGTTAAATTATATGCTTAGAAAACTGTACATTAAACCAACAGAAAACATATAAAGGAAATAAATAAATACATCATATGAAAGTAAAAACTAATGTGCTTCTGACTTTTGGAGGAGGAATGTTCGTATAAAAGTATACCATATTTCAAGGAAAGACCGTTTTTGATAAATCTGACAATAATGTGCACCATAGGACAGAAACCCAAAGGAGACATCAATGAAATAAAGTCTATGACTGAAGACCCAAGGAGCTCAGAATCAGTAATGAGCCCTAATTTCTACGTTTGCATTCTAAGAAGCCTGAGTTCAATATATTCCTGAGATTACTTTCTGTACATTATAAGGCTGAATAGTATACTTTAATATATGGCAGATAATAATTGTTTTTTATCACTGTTGGGAGGGGGTTGATAATAGGGGAATTGGAATGAATTATTATAATTAATTAGAATGAATTCTGTCACATTGACTAGGAATTAGAGATACCACTCTGAACCCACTTTTAACAGAACTAGTTAGTTGTGGGTACATGCAAGCAGGAGTCAACGTGCCCACTTGTCTTAAAATCTCTGGTTCCTGAGAATGAGGAGTTGAAAGCCTACAGATATGCAGCAGCTGGAACCTTTGTGTATCTTACACACACACACATACACACACACATACACACACATACATACACACAGACACACAGACACATACGCAAACACACATAGACACACACACAGTATACATATGTGTGTATGCCTTTTTCATCACAGTAACAGATGCAATGCACATACATGGAATTGCCTAATTATGCAAGCGCACACAACATTATAAATGAGATACTACCATTTGTGACAAAATGGTGAACTGAAATAAGTAGGCATTGTTATATGTGAAATAACCAAGCTGAGGGAGTTAGATAATGTGATACTGTTTGCTTTCGTTGACATGTGGTATTTAATATAGTCCAACTCACAGATATAGATGTAGATGTAGATATACATGTAGATGTAGAGGTAGGTGAAGATGTAGATTAGAGATAGAGATAGACACAGACATAGACTATATACAAATACATATATGCATACAATAGCAATTGATGAGTAAAGAGGCCGTGAATTTGAAGGAGAGTGGGGAAGGATATATGGGAGGCTTTGAAGGGAGGAATAGGAAGGGAGAAAAGTTGTAATTAAAATATAATCTCAAAAATAAATAAAAGAGTATAATTTTTTAATAGACCTAGTAAGTAACAAAACTCTTGTGCATTGCAAATTATTTTAATATCATAACATATTACCTGAAATTCAGCTTGAATATCCAAACTGTTTGAATTTATAAACAAAGATTCTTTTTCATTGCAAAATTCTTTGAGAAATACTTTAAATGTGAATACAGTTTAAAGACATCAATTTTGATGGTAGGGTCAATACCATACTTTATTTAATGATGAAAATGTATTATGATTATAAGAATTAAGTAATATATAATCAATACTGGCAAATTCATTTACCCTCACTATTTGCTGAAATTTAAGGGCACAGAGTGTTGAAAAGCAAGTATACTCGTGCGCTACTGACAACTATACTTTTTTTTTTATTTGATATATTTTTTATTTACATTTCAAATGATTTCCCCTTTTCTGGTCCCCCACTCCCCGAAAGTCACATAAGCTCCCTTCCCTCCCTCTGTTCTTCCACCCACCCCTTCCTACTTCCCTATTCTGGTTTTGCCTTATACTACTACACTGAGTCTTTCCAGAACCAGGGGCCACTCCTCCGTTCTTCTTGTACCTCATTTGATGTGTGGATTATGATTTGGGTAGTCCAGTTTTCCAGGCTAATATCCACTTATTAGTGAGTGCATACCATGATTGATCTTTTGAGATTGGGTTACCTCACTTAGTATGATGTTTTCCAGCTCCATCCCTTTGCCCAAGAATTTCATGAATTGATTGTTTCTAATGGCTGCATAGTACTCCATTGTGTATATATACCATATTTTTTGCATCTATTCTTCTGTTGAGGGATACCTGGGTTCTTTCCAGCTTCTGGCTATAATAAATAGGGCTGCAGGGTTGGTTCAATATACGGAAATCCATCAATGCAATCCACTACATAAACAAACTCAAAGAAAAAAACCACATGGTCATTTCATTGGATGCTGAAAAAGCATTTGACAAAATCCAGCATCCTTTCATGCTAAAAGTCTTGGAAAGAACAGGAATTCAAGGCCCATACCTAAACATAGTAAAAGCAATATACAGCAAACCGGTAGCCAGCATCAAACTAAATGGAGAGAAATTTGAAGCAATCCCACTAAAATCAGGAACTAGACAGGGATGCCCCCTTTCTCCTTATCTTTTCAATATTGTACTTGAGGTACTAGCTCGGGCAATTAGACAACATAAGGAGGTCAAAAGGATACAAATTGGAAAGGAAGAAGTCAACTATCATTATTTGCAGATGATATGATAGTCTACCTAAGTGACCCAAAAAACTCCACTAGAGAACTCCTACAGCTGATAAACAACTTCAGCAAAGTGGCAGGTTATAAAATCAACTCAAGCAAATCAGTAGCCTTCCTATACTCAAAGGATAAGCAGGCTGAGAAAGAAATTAGGGAAATGACAACTATACTTCATCAGGTTTGTTAAACCTTTGAGAAAGCTTTAGTCAGTGTGATTTAAATGCTTTCTGAAAACACAGATTAGGCTATCCTAGAATCTTTCTAAAGGAAGTGAGTTGACAGGCATGGGCAAATGCACTTACCCTACAGTCTTAGTTCAGAAGGTCAAATTAGAACAGTGCCAATATCAAAAACTAGTATCTGTACTAAATGTATTATAACATTTCAGTGAATGCATTAAAGTTAAGAATGACAATGTATATATACTAGTATATAGAATACTCAAGAGAATTAAGGAAAGTAGTTTGTGTAATACTAGGCATAGAATGTCATTGATTATTTTGAAAAGAGCAAGTATAATGGAAATATATTATTATCTGAAAGCTTATAATGCTGAAAAGTAACTACATTTATTTAAGGTTGCTTTGGAGCTTTTTTGTATACTTAAGCATGCTCCTTCTATGTTGAATACTATTTTATTTGTGTGATAAAGAAACCTAAAAATTAAAGCAAAACTTCATTGACAAAGTGGTACCAAGAGTTTTCAACTTAGATGACACTGGAAACAGATATCCAAGGTTCGTAAACATTTGAGAAATAGACACAGAGGGATTTGGGAATAAGTAACAAACATTCAAAGCAGAGAAACTGAGAGGAAACAATGCCAAGAATGATTGTTTGTCAAGGTCAAGAAGTGGTGCTGGGAGCATAGTTCAGTTCTCAGCGTGCATTAGAACACCAAAGAGCCCCGCCTACACACCTCACCATCATCACTGCCCAGGATCACAGTGCCAGAAGTGTGTAAAAGGGAAGGAGAAGACTAAATTAAATAAATACCAGAAGAATGACAAGAAAATAACAAAGAAAATACACAAAGTCTAAGGGAACTTTAACTTTTTAGATAAGGGTATTTATTACATAATGTACACTTGGATCTTTATCAGGCCTCTGCATTGGGTTTCTTATGTAGGGTGGTGGAATCGGTCTTCAATACTCTATTTAATAGTAATATTATAAATACCTATAATAAGAAGGTTGTCTACTTTATCAATCTTCTTTTAAAGTTTTATCAACTGCTTCCATCTAACAATATAGTAAAAATTGAATAACCTTTCAAAATCCATTCAAACAAAAATAAGATCAAGTCCTTCCTTTGAGAACTTCCATTTTATCTACATATTAATTTATAATGAAGCTATATCATGGGCCTGCCTCTCGCAGTTAAAGAATCTGGAATTTCACTTGTGTGTGTGCGTGTGTGTGTGTGTGTGTGTGTGTGTGTGTGTATGTGTGTGAATATTTGCATTAAAATTATCACTGTATTATTTTATAATATTTTCTGTACAAATATTTTGTATCTTTTTCATGTTATTAATTTACATTATAATTTTAAACATCTTATTTACTGAGATCAAAGATGTTGATTTTCCATTTAAATTTTTTTTGTGTTTTATTAAATTTAAACTCTATGCGTATATATAATCTATAATATGGTAAATTTAGTGTGAGCCATTACATAACTAGATACAGATTGACACTGGCTTTTCCAAAGTGGTCTAGGGAAAGCAAACTCTATTTGTACTCATTCAGTCAGCTTGCTATAGACTTACAGAACAAGTGATAAAGTTTTATTTATCTGATCATAGTCATAGTAGGATGCTAGAACCCCTTGCCAAAATTTAATATCCAGTTTCATCAATGACACATAAAATGTATAACTAGTATGTGGTACACTAATGAATTCAAAGGTAAGACTACACAAGGTATAGCCAACCTGTCAACACCGAAGCTTTAACAGACCAAAGGTGCCAAAGAATAAATAACGGTGACAAGATTATTCCTAAGTGATTTCTACATGTTGAACTGAAATTAAGAAACTACAGGCAGGAAGACAGGTCAAATCAACATTATACGGCTGTGAAATTACAAATCACTGCAATGAGTTACAGTGGCTGATTTCCTCAATGGGACAGCAACAGACCAAACCCTGAGCTAAATGATCTGTTATAAAACCATTCAGAGTCATTAAGCTGCATTCAACCTGTCCTCTAAGGAGGCAGGACTAGAGACTATGAGAAGACCATGACACAATTCTCAGAGACCAATAAAGAGACAAATAAATGACATTTTTGCCATATGTACATATGTATGTATGTATGCATGCATGTATTATGTTTTATGTATGTATACATGCATGTATTCAGGGCTAAGGCTTATTTCTATTGTATTCTCACTTAAAAAGAGAATCTTAAACTTTAGAGATATTAAACATCATAGTGTACCAAACACAATCAGGAAGTTAGAGACTATGGATTCAATTTCTTTCTACCTAACTTTCAAACCTACATCATCTTACAGACATAGCAGAAACGGCTGGAAGTCCCCAGGTAGGGCAGTCTCTGGGTGGCCTTTACTTCAGACTCTGCTCCACACATTGCCCTTCCTGGGGATTCATCCTATAAACAGTCACCAAACCCTGACACTACAACAAGAAGCGTGTACCAAAAGGAGCATGCCATGGCTGTCTCCAGAGGGGTCCTGCCAGAGCCCTACAAATACAGAGGCAGAAACTAGCAACCAACTATTGGACTGGGCTTGGGGTCCCCAACGGAGGATCTGGAGGGTGGTCCAGAGGAGCTGAGGGGGTTTACAGCCACATGGGAAGAACAATGACTTCAGACACCTAGACATCCAAGACTTCCAGGGACTGAACCATCAACTAAGGGGTACACGTGGTTCCAGCCAAAAATGTGGCAGAGGAATGCCTTGTTGGGCATCAGTGGGAGGAGTGGTCTTTGGTCAGGTAAAGGCTCAATAGAGGCCCCAACAAAGGGAAACGGATGGGGGTGGGTAGGTGGGTGGGAAGGTGGTAGTGTGTCAGGTAGAGGGGCATATACATGGAGGCAGGGGATGAGAGGAGGGGTAGGGAACCTTAGGGGAGGGGGACTTTTGGAAGGAGGCAATTGGGAAAGGTTTTACCATTGGCAATGTAAATGAAGAAGATATTCAATAAAATAAATAAATAAATAAAAGAATAAAAAGGAAAAAATAAAGAAAAGACTGGAAACGATAGAAGATTATCCTTGTGTATGGTAAAACACATTCTATGATTAAGATAATCTGACTATTGCTATGCCAGTCTTACTAGTCATTCAATCAGATAGGTTAAAGCCTCTCCCACAAGTAAAACTAACCTCTGCTTTGGTTTAACTCCACCAACTCTTTTTTATTTTTTATTTTTTTTTAAGATTTGTTTACTTATTTTATGTGAGTAAACTGTCATTCTCTTCAGACACACCTGAAGAGGGCATCTGTTCCTATTACAGATGGTTATAAGCCACCATGTGGTTGCTGGAAATTTTATGTATTCAGGGCCAAGGCTTATTGAACTTAAGGGATTTGAACTCAGGACCTCTGGAAGAGCATCCAGCGCTCTCAATTACTGAGCCATCTCTCTCCAGCCCTTAACTCCACCAACTCTTGTCCATGTAATTTCACTGAATCTAGGTAATGAATAGCAAAGTGCATGAGATTGTGAAGTCAGAAGCAGGGTTTCACAATGTCTTCACATGAACAGCAGGCCAATGAAATAAGTATCTAAGACTTGATATTCAGATATTATTTACTTTCTGTGGCTATAACATGGAAATGGCAATGCAGCCATAAAAGGAAATCAACTTTGATTCTCAAGGGAAGAGGTTGTAATTATGAAAGGATGATGAATAGTAGAAAACCTTTCAAAAGTTGTTTATCTGGTTTTCATTTTCTTAAGTAATATGGTTAAATTATTCTGAAAATTTCAATGTTCCTTGTAAGAATTAAATTGTCTAAAGTGTCTAGGAGAACAAAAGCTTTATTGTATAGATCACATTTCTCTCTGAGTTGAAAGGAACAATGAAATCTTTTAAATATATAAAATTAACATGGCTTAAGCCGTCTTTGGAAAGTTATGTACTTCTACAAAAAAATTCTTATAGTAAATATATACTCACTCAGTTGCTCTTTACCACTGAAGTAGACTGTTTATATAAATTGAGACATTTTATAAAATTATATAAATTGTGACCTTGGCCTATATAGATGATTTTCTTTATGTTATCTTCTTTCATAATATCCCTATCGAAAACACCTGGTATATGTTGGCAAAGCATTTTATTAAAACAATTCACTGTATCTTAAAAAGTGCAAATAAGTATTTTAACCACAGTAAATCCCTGTATGTAAATTAAATCAATTTGATGTTTTCTCAAAATATTTTGGAATAGTTTTACTTCAAAGACCCACCTGTACCATTCCTGGGCCCAAGTAATGGTCCACCATCCCACAAAGACACATGCTCAACTATGTTCATAGAAGCTTTATGTGTAATAGCCAGAAATTTAAGACAACCCAGATACCCATCAACCAAAGAATGGATAAAGAAAATGTGGTCATTTATACTCATGTGGAAAATGTGGAATACTACTCAGCTATTAAATACAAAGACATCATGAAAATTTGCAGGCAAATGGACATAACTAGAAGATATCATCCTGAGAGAGGTAACTCAGACACAAAAGGATGTGCATGGTATGTACTCACTTATAAGTGAATATCTATCATATTGTTATATGGCATGCACTACTAGAGTACATATTTTATAACTGAAGAAACTGAGGTCAATATATTTATGCATTTTGTTCAAAGTCTCCCTATTAATAAACAATAGATCATGGGTTTGGATCCAGGCCAAATGACTGTGTTATACTGCTGTGCTGTGGTATATAAAATACATACGATTGGATTCAGTCAGGAATTAATAGCTAAACAATTAAGTATGTTTGACTTTTTAAATGTATCTGTATCTGCCACATTATCGAAACGATTATTAGCCACTGTCTAATATGTTAACAAGTTGGTGGAATTTATCATTTGGTGAGGAAAATAATGGTTCATTTATCAAATTCAACATTAAATATGTTACAAAGAAATAACTACCAAAATTGTAAAGTTTGTAAAGCTAATTATTGTAAATACAAAATTTTCTTGGTTGCCTCTCCAAAGATTTGTCCTTTCAGACCCCAGGATTTTCATGGAAGGATAAAGCATGCTTTGCAAGAACAGAGGCAAATTCACCAATAAGAAGAGAGAGGTGAGGTCATGTGGCTATGATGGCAGAGGGCTTTCAAAAGATTGATTGTTGCATATTAATGTAGCTAATCCTATGTAGTAACAACTTGGAGTGTTTAAGAATGGAGAAGTCTGGAAGTTATTAAGAGAAAGAGTGGTGAGTCTTGTTAGAGCATATGTACAAAATATGAAGCTCCCCAAAGCCAGGTAGGCAAGAGTTGCTCTATGAGAAAAACCTCAGGGGTGTCTTTAAGATCCTGAAATGATCATAGCAGTTAAAGAAATAGAAGGATTTTTTAATTTGGCTCATTTTGTGCTAACTTGAACTTTGATAACTAGAATCTTCACAATCTTCCTAGTGAGTCAGAGGCTGCCAAGAAGATGTTTTCTGCTCCCACAGAATTTCTCACATAGTTTTTTTTTTTTAACAAAATACTTTTTTAAACGTTGTAATGATGACTAGGATTTTTATCCACACGCACCCCACGGCTGCTGCCAAATATGTATATTCATGATTTGCTGACCTTTTGGGTGATGGCAAGTATATGTTAACGGTGTGCAATCAGAAAATAAGTTTTGAAAATAATTATACATCTAATTATCCCTTCAAAGGAAGGTGACATTATAGGGAACCAAAAGGTACCATTTTCAAAGGAAAGTGCAACAGAGAATCAGATAACATGTTTGTCAGAGTTTCTTTTGCCAGATCTATGTAAGGGCAGTAATTGGTACAAGTTCTTATAATTGTTGCAGATTCTTATATTCTGCAGAAACCAAATTCTTTAGTTTGTTTTAAAATATTTAAGACTATTTATGCATTTTATAAAACTAACTCATATCTTGATAAATGTCTTGAAAAATGTTTATAAAACTATTTTGCTCGCTCTCTCTCTCTCTCTCTCTCTCTCTCTCTCTCTCTCTGTTTTACACATAGAAAGTATCAGTCTATTTGTAAAAGTGTAAGACAATCTTAAGGAAAACTTGAGAACTCTTCTGGTAGCATGTGGAAGGGTTAACACATCACCGGAGTAATACAAGACATAAACCAAAGGTTTCTGAGGCAGGGTGCTTCCTGCCCTGGCTCCATTGGCTGATTGTGGGTAACTTGATAAACCTGTATCCTTCGTCCTAGAGTAAACTAATCAGACGTTACTAAGTACAATGTAGATGTTATAAGTACAGTGATTGCAGATATGACATACTCAGTAAATGCTACAAAAAAGCCAAATCAACCATTATAGAATATACAATAATTAGTATACCTCATATTAATTCACATGTATAACACTGCTCCCTAAAAGTCTGCATATCTGTTGAGGACAAGATTCTGTGACCTTCTGAGGACCAATACTTTTGTTTGGAACTCAACCTCCAGTAAATAACTACTAAATTGAAAATGAACAAACAGTACCCTCAGAACCCACGGAACAGTCAAACTGGGGACCCCAGACTCCTGCAGGCATTCTCTGGAACCAGGAACCTCACATAGAAGTAAGTAGGCAGTCGGCAAGCCGCAGATCTTTATTCTCCCTCTACTCCAAATCCAATCTCCCAGTCTCATCCTCAGCTCTGGCCCCTCCTCACTCTCTGTCTCCATTCCCAGAGGACTAAGTAGACTCTGGTGTAATCTGTTTTACTCCTTCCTGTGAATCCACGAAGTAACCACCTTAGATCTGATTCCTACTCCTGAGTGTCAGCTTTCCAATACCTAGAAAGACCTTTTACTTGGAGCCCACGATGTCAACTCCCTAATCCAGAAACAATCTCTAACTGATAACCATTTGCAAAGGAAAATTTAGTTTTAAGTCTCACTGGGTGGAAACAAACTGATCTCAAGGGTAGGCTGCATGCCCAGCAGCAGACAGTGACAAAAACAAGTGCAGTGATATTTTTGGAGGTTTCTTATCTCATAATATTCTGCAAAGGCTTTCCTTTTCCTTTTTATTTATATTTATTTTATTTTATTAATATATTTTTTTCTGTCTTTGTATCCAACCAATCCATTGTATATGTAGTACAGCTTCTAGTGTAGTATTTTTGTGGGAGTCCTGAGTGTATGAACTGATGCATTTCTATTTCTTCTGCTTTCTCTTGTGTTCTTTTCCTCCTTCTTGTTTTGACTAATTCCCATATGTTTGCTTTTGGCTTTGTGTTCTATTTTATTATTATCTCTTAGGAGTCCATTTCTTTTCTCATAAGAAACATGAAAGGGTGTGAATCCAAATGGGAAGTGAGGTAGGAGAAACTGGGGGAAGCTGATGGAAGGGAAATGTAATTAGGATATATTAGGTGAGGAAAAAAATCTGTTTTCAAGAAGAAGAGGAGGAGGAGCAGGAGGAGGAAGAGAAGAAGAAAAAACAGAAGAAAAGAAGACAATGATAAAGAAGAAAATGAAGAGCAAGGAGTAGGAGCAGCAGGAAGAGAAGGAGAAAGAGAATAGGGAAGGAGAGGAGAGGAAAGGAAAGGAGAGGGGAGGGGAGAGGAAGGGAGGGGAGGAGAGAGGAGAAATAGGACCCAGAGAGAAGAGGTGAAGGCCATTTGTCCCACACCACTGCATTCTGAGCTCTACTTAATTTGATGCCCCTCTAAGAGCACACAGCTCTTGCTGCGGATCCCAGCACTTCTGGAAAGCAAGACTGAACTATGACAAAGACAGGGCCACACACACACAGGACACAATAGCTTAGCTTCATTGGGACTGCTTGGTTTCTTTATGTTATAGGCAGGCACTCAGAGTGATGGATTTCTGGATCTTCTGGCTAAAGCTAAGTTAGGACAGGTTGTCTCTGGACAAGTGCCACAGTCAAGGCCACCATGTGTCATTCAGGTTGTGACCTTTCTGAGTGAGGAAATGTGACCATTGCCAGCTCTGCTCTGACATAGCTCAGGACTGGGTCTTGCCTTTTGTCGTTCAGACAGTACTACCCAGGAGACACATCCCTTGGCTTAAAAAATACCAGTAGCATTAATATTCTCACTGGGTTAGGGAATGACTGAACAATCCCACTGCATTTGTCTTAAACAGTCCTTTAAACTACTTAGGGATGGGGATTTTTCAGGTTGATTTTTTAGGAAGGCATCATGATCGTTCATTAAATTTATCATATATTCTATCATTTTCTGACAGGAAAACAATCTTTGTTTTTAATTTTAATAAAATAGTTTTTTATTGTTTTATAACTTTGACAAAAAAAAAGACACTCAGCCCCGTAAAACAGCAATTTTGTGAGTTTCCATAGTCCTTGCTCTTTTATGATCTCTACCTGGTAATTAGAGAGATTTATATCACAGTCCTCTTCTCCCACAGAATTCAGAGCGGGTCCTGTCTAGTTGGCTGGGAGACTGACTTGGAGGTCTCCACATTCATTATCTGTAATAATCAGCTTCTATGGTGAGTTAATGATTTAAGACTAGTATATGTTTGACTGTGGGAAGTGGAGTTTAAGACAAATTTATGGGAATTTAATCCACTAGGCATTTTCCTATTTCATCAAAAATATTTAAGATGTGCCTCAAGAGTAGTTGATCACACTGAGGTGACAGAAGTGAACTGTTACTAGTTCTCTAATAAGAGAAAGATGTCATTCATCTTCCTTTAGGTCCAGACCTTCTGTATGCCCAGATAATATATCATTTTATCAATTAACTCACATATTTGAGTATTATTAGAAAGAAAAATACCAGGGATGAAGTTAATATTACAGATCAGGCATTGTGACCTTTGTCTATTCATCACACAAGTCTTCCTACCACAGGGAGGAAAGGAATGACAACAGTGGTCACCCCTTTCAACACCTCATAACATGCAACGACAAACTGAGTCACGCTATTTCACGAATCATTTGATTCAAAACCAGTAATAATTCATATTGTACAGACATAATATGGTACATAACTCTAAAATAACGTATGTAATTTTAACTTTAAGTAGGAGTGATTTATAGGAAGGGGTTAGGTTTTATTTCTTAAATATATTCAAAAATTGGAAATGAAGTCACCACACCTAGCGTGGTTTGGGTGAAGGCATTGTGTGATTAGAATTGTCATTTTTATATGCAGAATTTGAGAACAATCATTTCCTTGACATTTTCATTTTACTTAATAATTTGAATTTTCTAATTTTAATAATGAAAGTTTCTTCCTTATCTACTGTAGGAACATTTTCTCTTGCAATCAATTGGATTTCTTCATAATTCTCATCAAGTATTGCTAAAATGAATGTGAAAATACAAACTAGTATTCTTCAAATTCTGTGAATATGTGTTTTGAAAAGTATATGTTATCTTCTTTTGTTTCTTGCAAGTTCTTTCTCTCTCTGGAGCAGGTAAATGGTCAGTGAGTAATCCAAATGTGAGGACCTGAGTTTCATCCTGAACCCACATTGCATAAGGAGTGAACAGCTGTCTCCTCTGACCTCCATAGCATAGTGCCCCAGCACCACAGACATTTGCATGTAAACACACACACGCACACACACACAGAGACTCACACATATAGACTCACACACATATACACAGAAACACACACATATTCACATGCATAGACTCATATATCCACACACAGAGACAAACACACATACTTATACACACAGAGACACACAGACTTACACATACACAGAGACTCACATGCCCAGACAGACTCACACACACAAAATCATAGAGATACACATACAGAGACATGTACACAGACCCACTCAGATTCACACACACACACACAAAATAACACATATACTCAAATATACAAACACACACAGACTCACACATACACACAGACTCACATGCACAGGCAGACTCAAACACCAAAATCACAGACATACACACACAGAAACGTGTGCACAGACTCACGCACTCAGATTCACACACACACAAAATCATGCATATACTTATACACACACAGACTCACACATATACACACACAGACTCACATGCACAGACTCTCACACACATAAAAAAATCACAAACATATACACAGAGAGACATGCGCACAGACTCACACACTCAGGTTTAAACACACACAAACTCACGCATATACTCATACACATAGACACACAGAGACTTATATATATATACACAGAGACCATACAGACTCACACACAGAAACCACACAGACACACACAAAAATCACACACGTTCACACACACACCCACAGACTTGCAACACACATACTCAAACACACAGATACACAAGACTCAGACATAGACACACAGATGGTCTTTCTCCTCTCTTGCTCTCTCTTTCTCTCTCTTTCATACACACAAACACACACACACACACACACACACACACACACACACACAAATTACATTGTATTGTACATGAAATATACACACTGATGTAACTTACTTCAATCCTGCTTTCCTTTAAATACTTTTAAAGTTATACTCATTACCTAAAGAGTGGTTCCCACTGCTTGCACTAATTAACCTTGGGAGAAGGTAGGTAATTTGCTTACTGTTCGTGCATCCCACACGGACAAGGTCTTGTCTGCAGAGGCGGTGAGAAGAGTGTTGGAGAAAGGGAAAAACTCAATGCTGTTCACGGAGTCCGTGTGTCCATACAAAGTGTATCTGCAGCGTTCACTGTGGGGAGAGAACAGGAACAAAGGATTTAGTACCTTAGTATCTAGACGTTGGATTCCTGTGCAATGCTAATAAAAAACATCCAAAGAACTGAAAGAAAATGTATGCATCTTATACATCCAACATATATATTTTAGATACTTTTCTGAGGCACCAGAATATCATAGACAGAGTGACCCATGCCTATAGTCTACGACTGTAGAGGTAGGGCAGCCATGAGTTTGATCATGATATGGGTTCTAGAGCGACACTGCCACAGGTCATCAAAGGACAGTTTTCGAAGGAACATTTTATAATCATGTAATCACTTTAAACAATTAGTAGAATCAAATAAATTTAAATTACCATCAAATAATGGAAGCATTTCCTACCTTTACACTATTTTTAATTTTTGTCTTTAGGCAGATGTGTGGAACTCATAGTGTAGCTTGTAGGAGTCTCCGCTCTCCTTCCACCATTATGGGTTTTATCAGTCACACTGAGATAATTAGCTTTCATCACAATTACTTTTCCCCCTTGGGAAAAATATAATCTTACTGGTCCTATACTATACTATTTATTTATGTTATGAAATAACTACATAAAAATTGCCTTCAATTTATATAATAAAAGAATCTGTTAAGAAAAATAATCTCCCACCAATTGCTAAGATCTTGTAAACTTTCTTAGGCCACTGTTTTTTCTGTGTGTTTTCTCAGCCTTGCCTCTATATTACAACCACTGGTCACACTTTTGGAAAGAACTCATCTCCAGTTTCAAAATATTCCCTTCCAATTGATCCATGATGGATCCGGGTCTTGGTGTGTTAATGCCTCCTCTGGTAACTGTAATTTGCCTTCAGGGATGAGATTCTAAACAAGTGTTTTTCAAAGTGTTTCATTCAGACTAGCAGTACCAGCATCACTTGGGACTGGATCCAAAATGCAAATTCCCAGCCTCATCTCAAACCTATTGAATCAGAAACTCTGGAGTGAGGCCCAACAATCTGTTTTAGTAAGCACTCCAGGGAATTTGGATGCACGCTGAAGTCTCAGAGTCATTGACTACTACAGGAAATGAGTGAGGAGGAGAAGCCATGGTGTCTTCTTCACCCTGTGACACTTTCTGGATGGACTGTCCCTTAAATCAGGGCACACACTGAGCACAGTCACCTTCATCTATAATGACAGATCATTTAAAAAATAATGTTATCCATAAACACATTTTTAAACATAGAGAAAGGAGAATCAGTAAATAAAAGTGCTCGGAAGGTAGGAGTCAGTCAGCACAGATACAGTGACGGGGCATCAGCCGATCTCTGACTGTAAAGCTCCTCTCTGGCTTTGCTGTGTCTTGTTGTGATCATGTGGTATGAACAGCAAAGCTACACCAGAGGCAGAGGCTGCATTCCATCCTGACCTGGACAGCAACCAGCAGGATAAGAGGTCGAAGGCTGGATTCCATCCTGACATGGACCAAAAAACCATCAGGATAAGAGGCTGAGGCTGAATTTCATCCTGACCTGGACAAGAACCAGCAGGATAAGGGCTGTCTGTGGGTGGCAGATTTCCTCCTTGGACAAAGAAAACGACTTGACGGAATGCACTCGGGTGTTTAACACATTTCTGCTGTAGAGTCTTTTATTGAGTAGACAAATAGGACATAGGAGGAGAACCTGGTGCATTGGAGCTGTTAGGTCAATTTTTCCTTCTCATTTGTAAATTTGGACATGTTTAAGAAGAAGTGATAAGGTTTATCTGAATTCGATTATGGATTCAAGTTACTCCCCCTTTATATATTAACAGAAGAATTTAATAACATATTGACAATCAAACAAATTGAGGTTGTTCAGTATTAATTTACCTTAAAATGTAGGATATCGGCTAATAAAATTTTTGATGTTTCTTTTATTTATATGTTGGGGTTGTGGCTCTGGAAATTGAACTTAAGGCTTTGTGAATGTTTATTAAATTCTGTACCATCGGGCTATATCCTTAGCCTCATGGTTAATGATATTTAGATAATTAAAACTGATGTATCTATAAGTACTGGTGTCTATGCCATAGCCTATGAGCCAATTTTTTTTTTTATTCTTATAAATCCCATTTTAGAAATAGGGAGACTCACATGCAGTGTTGTGCCTTGAGATTCACTAACGTGTGTTCACAGTTACAGCAAAGACCATGTGACCCACGAACACAAAATGCTCCATACTAATACTTGTTCTATAATGTACATGTCCTCCGTCACCTGTGCGGTATACCAATGTATCTGTATATTTACAAGTATGCCTCAATCTTACAGTATCAGATTTCTTTCATTTTAAAAATCATACATTTTTTCTTTCTTAAATGAATTATGCTAATTTCTAATGATATGAAATGAATGAATGCAAAATTCTCTTTTGAAACTTTATACTTTAATGCCATTTTTTAAAAAATGAAAAGATTTAAATATCACAATTGTCTTAGTTATATCCCTAGGGAAAGAAATGATAGTAAGGCAGGCTAAGTAAGAGAGGGTGAAAATCATGGAATAATTATAGAGGTGGCACTGCTATACCTGAGATAGAAAAGAGCAAATATGTCACTTAAATCACAATTTGATCATAGCATAAACAAATATGATTGAAAGAATTGATCGAAGTCATGTAAATACCTTTTCAGTATGAGACATAGCACTTTTTTTTGCTTTCAGTTTTAAAAATTTTATTTACTGATAGTATGTGTTTGTGTGTGTCTGTTTGTATAATGGTTGTGTGTGTCTGTGTGAATGTGTGCATGTGTGTGCATATGTGTGTACGTGTATACGGCACAGGAGTGGTACAGTAAAGGCTGTGGCAAACATGTGAGCTTGCTGGAGATGGCCCGAGATTTGCATGGCTGAGATGGGTGTGGTCTTAAAATGAATTTCCAAGAATTAAAGCTGTTTATAAGAATTAATGATTTTACAAAATTCCTGATTTAATTAAAATGATTCTAGAAAATTAGAATAATTGATAGAAAGTTTAAGGAGATGAAAATTTTTCACAAAAATACAATAAACTTAGAATCAAGAATAGAATGTGCCCCTTCCTCACAGAATACCAAGTAAACGCTGCATAAAAAGGAGCTCAATAAGCTTTCATAAGTTACAATTCATAAATTGCACTAGGAAAAAAGTAGCCATGAAAGATTTATGATCAAAAATAAAAATTCATTCCAGGGACAAGGACACATGTATGCACCCATGATAAAGAAAGGCTGTGAACATATAAAATTATTGTTTTGAATTTATAATGAGCTTATGGAATGAAACAGAAAAACAGCTGCTTTGAACTTATTACCAACAACCTTGCTATAACTTCCTCTTGTGTAACATTTTATCTGTGAGATAATTTTTTCTTATGTAGGAAGTTTGTTTGTCTCAGGGGACATAAATGGACTGAAGGAAAAAATAAAGT
This sequence comes from Apodemus sylvaticus, assembly GCF_947179515.1. Classification (NCBI taxonomy): domain Eukaryota; kingdom Metazoa; phylum Chordata; class Mammalia; order Rodentia; family Muridae; genus Apodemus; species Apodemus sylvaticus. The sequence goes on from NC_067480.1 coordinate 42,763,513, forward strand.
TCTTAGAGGCTGCTCATTATAGCTCTGCTCTGTCCATGAACTATAAATATGTGTATATGTACATATGAATATATGGGTATAAGTATGTAATATGTGTGTATGTATATATGAATATATAAGTATGTGTATCTGTAAAGTTAGTAGAGTTGTTGGAGCTCCCTTTTCCTTTATGCAGTTTTCTCTCCTTTTCTTTCTTGTTGGCCCCTTAAGAATTAAGAGTTCAGAGTTTCTCAGTGGTTACAGAGAATACTGGCCCCAGATAATTACATTTTGCTTCTATTAGCAGTACTAGTGATAACCCTGTAAACTGATGTCAGCACTGACCCCAGTTGCTGACTTTACACCTATTTGCCTTCCTCAGTTGACCTGTGGTTTCAAAACTGGCCTTCAACGTTTTAGTGTCTGGAACAGGTACCTATAAAGGTAAATTCCTTACTGTTTTGGTGTGGATAGGAGTGTCACCTAGGATACTACAGATCCCCTTCTTAGTTCTCAGGATAGGTGAAAAATCTGAATCTCTGTATGTTTACTCTAGTCACTAGCTGCTCTCAGCACTGACCTCAATAGCTGACTCCACAACTTGCTGTCATCCTCAGTTTACCTGTGGTGTCAAAGCTGGCCTTAGACATGCAAGTGAGGTGTGTGTGTGTGTACATGTGTATGTATGTATGTACATATGTATATGTGTATGTATGTATCTCTATGTATGTGTGTGTATGTAGTGTGTGTGTGTGTGTGTGTGTGTGTGATGATCTACATGTGGTGATTAAAAGATAATCTTATGGATTAACTTCTTTCTTTCTACACTTACATATGTTTTGGTGATAGAACTCAGGCCATTGTGTATGTGTTAACTATCTTTACCCACTGAGCCATCTTGCTAGACTCAGATATCACCTTGTAAAAATAACTCATGACTTCCCAAACATAAGTTGGACAACGAAGACAACAATAGGCATGTCTAAATGGACTTGGAAAAGCCGAGAAGACTTCAAACCACAAGTAACTGCAGAGAACTTAGGAATGCTGAGAGAGGGAGAAATAGTCTTCCATAGAGATAAGCACACCAATGGGTTAGCCAATACAAAATGGTCATTCTGAAAACATGCATTTAAGTAAGATTAGAGAGATTTAGAAAAATAAAAGATAATAATCAAAATGAAAACTCACGTTAGAATCTTTTCCATTTCTAGAAGGCAGAGTGGACATAAATGATCTATTCTTATTTTCTCCAACTGTCTTTTATTTTTTTATTCGATATATTTTTTATTTACATTTAAAAATGATTTCCCCTTTTCAGGCCCCCCAATCCCCGAAAGTCACACAAACTCCCTTCCATCTCCCTGTTCTCCCATCCACCCCTTCCCACTTCCCTGTTCTGGTTTTGTCCTATACTGCTGCACTGAGTCTTTCCAGAACCAGGGGCCACTCCTCCGTTCTTCTTGTACCTCATTTGATGTGTGGATTGTGTGTTGGGTATTCCAGTTTTCTAGGCTAATATTCATTTATTAGTGAGTGCATACGATGATTGATCTTTTGAGACTGGGTTACCTCACTTAGTATGATGTTCTCCAGCTCCATCCATTTGCCTAAGAATTTCATGAATTCATTGTTTCTAATGGTTGAATAGTACTCCATTGTGTATATATACCACATTTTTTGCATCCACTCTTCTGTTGAGGGATACCTGGGTTCTTTCAAGCTTCTGGTTATTATAAATAGGGCTGCTATGAACATAGTGGAGCACGTATCCTTATTACATGCTGGGGAATCTTCTGGGTATATGCCTAGGATTGGTATAGCAGGATCTTCTGGAAGTGACGTGCCCAGTTTTCTGAGGAAATGCCAGAATGATTTCCAGAGTGGTTGTACCAATTTGCAACCCCACCAGCAGTGGAAGAGTGTTCCTCTTTCTCCACATCTTCTCCAACACCTGCTGTCTCCTGAATTTTTACTCTTAGCCATTCTGACTGGTGTAAGTTGAAATCTCAAGGTTGTTTTGATTTGCATTTCCCTAATGACTAATGAAGTTGAGCATTTTTTAAGATGCTTCTCAGCCATCTGAAGTTCTTCTGGTGAAAATTCTTTGTTTAGCTTTGTACCCCATTTTTTCATAGGGTTGTTTGGTTTTCTGGAGTCTAACTTCTCGAGTTCTTTGTATATATTGGATATTAGCCCTCTATCAGATGTAGTGTTGGTGAAGATCTTTTCCCAATTTGTTGGTTGCCAATTTGCCCTTTTGATGGTGTCCTTTGCCTTACAGAAACTTTGTAATTTTATGAGGTCCATTTGTCTTAGGGCATACACTATTGGTGTTCTGTTCAGGAACTTTCCCCCTGTACCGATGTCCTCCAAGGTCTTCCCCAATTTCTTTTCTATTAGGTTCAGAGTGTCTGGATTTATGTGGAGGTTCTTGATCCATTTGGAGTTGAGGTTACTACAAGGAGATAAGGATGGATCAAATTCTTCTGCATGCTGACCTCCAGTTGAACCAGCACCATTTGTTGAAAAGGCTATCTTTTTTCCATTGGATATTTTTAACCCCTTTGTCGAGGATTAAGTGGCCATAGGTGTGTGGGTTCATTCTGGATCTTCAATCCTGTTCCATTGATCCGCCTGCCTGTCACTGTACCAATACCATGCAGTTTTTAGGCAAACTCATCCCCTCCCAAGCCAATTGCAGTGGATGATGTTCTGGTTAAGCATAAGAGCCTCTGACTCACTACAAACATAAGAGATGCTAAGTTTTAGTGTAACATGTTTTGATATGAATACCCAGTAAATATTCTAGATTTTTATTAGTTCAAGACCTAATAGGCCTTCATAGGGAAGGTCTTCTCCCATGTTTTTTTCCTTTGTTCTCTATTTTGGGAAACACGTTTTCTGCTCCATATTGTTTTATTTCCTGTGCTTTCTGATACTTTTTATTTTTGTGTCTGTATTATTTTATCTTATAACTCAATTACACTTTCTCTCTTTATGTGTTTTGTGAAGGGAGAGCCATCAATCAGAGCTTTCCTTTCCATGTGAATCATTCTCATTTTTCATTTTTTTTCTAACCTGTATCTGTCCTCTCAAAAACAAACAAACAAAAAGCAAAATGTGGTTTTTATTTTGTAAAAGCAACATTTATGTAACTTTTTAAAGATGCATACTTCTTTTATCTGAGTTGGCTATCTCAGGAATTCCATATACACTGTGTTCTCTACTATAATTGGCATATATCAACTTATTTTTCAATTTTTGTAGTTCTCCATAGGTACAACTAGAGTTAGTTCTGTATATTTTTGACTTGTTTTCATATGGGAACACATATATGCGAACTATTATTGACACATAAAGGACATTTGGATTTATTGGCAGGAGGAAGAATAATCTCCCAAGTTTAATCAGATTATTGTGGTCCCTAAACTTCCTACTAAGTGTTTTATTGGCTTGATCACTGACATTCATTTCTACTTGTAGGTTAAGTTATAATATATGAGACTTGTTTCAAACATCCCAGGTCATGGGCTCAATATTAACTATAAATGCTTCTGACTTTAGATGGCTAAAAATCTGTCTATGTCATTCTCCTTTATATCTTTTATGGAATAATAAAAATGCTTTTCTAAGATTCAGACTTCCATCTATGACAGAGAATACAGTAATTCTCTTTCTACAAAAGAAAGATATAATAAGACATATATTATTTAAGCCATCCTTTTTCTACTACTGAATTAAATGTAGTATACCATGGTCATATACTTGAGAGAAGGGGGAAAACATCTCAGTTACCCACTATTTTTTGACCATGACTTTACACCTTGAAGTAGAGTCTCATAGAATTGAATTACATGAGCATGGAGCAGTGAGATTCTTCTCTAGGTTTCAGAGTTTCCTGGATTTTATACTGCAAGAATTCTATGAAAATGGATTTGAACTAGGATTGGAAGTAGTTAGTATGCAAGGATCCACTGTGACCTTTTGGCAATGGTCTTAATAGAATTTCCTCAGACTATAATTTGGTAAGGCATGGAACAAATCCCTGTTCTTTATCAACAACAGAGCAATGACGTGAAAGATGGAGGACAGACTTCCACCAAATAATAACACCAAACATGAAAGGGAGCTAACCAGAACTGAACCTTGCCTTCTGAATGAAAACTACCTATATAACAGATTCATATTCATGGGGAACATCTAGTGTATATAGAAATTGCCATGCATATGGAGATATAGAAAAACATCAACTATGGTTAAGGAAAAAAAATATGTAGCACATGAAACCAACATTGAATTCATTGTTGAAAATCAGAGAAGTCAAGAAATAAACTTCAAGAATGATCAAGTATTGAAACGGATATGTAGTCATACAGGGTATAGAAATTTCTTTCTTTTTTTTTTTTTGAGAATTGGGAAAAGGTTTCTTTTTAATTCGATATATTTTTTATTTACATTTCAAATGATTTCCCCTTTTCTAGACCCCCACTCCCCGAAAGTCCCATCAGCCCCCTTCCCTCCCCCTGTTTTTACACCCAACCCTTCCCACTTCTCTGTTCTGGTTTTGCCCTATACTGCTTCACTGAGTCTTTCCAGAACCAGGGACCACTCCTCCGTTCTTCTTGTACCTCATTTGATGTGTGGATTATGTTTTTGGTATTCCAGTTTTCTAGGTTAATATCCACTTATTAGTGAGTGCATACCGTGATTCATCTTTTGAGTCTGGGTTACCTCACTTAGTATGATGTACCAGCTCCCTAAAACTATTCTCAACAATAAAAGAAATTCTGACCTCAAGCAATACTACAGAGCAATAGTGTTAAAAACTGCATGGTATTGGTACAGTGATAGGCAGGCAGATCAATGGAACAGGATTGAAGATCCAGAAATGAATCCACACACCTATGGCCACTTGACAAAGGGGTGGAAAACATTCAATGGAAAAAAGATAGCCTTTTCAACAAATGGTGCTGGTTCAACTGGAGGTCAGCATGCAGAAGAATGCGAATTGATCCATCTTTGTCTCCTTGTACTAAGCTCAAATCCAAATGGATCAAGGACCTCCACATAAAGACAGACACTCTGAAGCTAATAGAAAAGAAACTGGGGAAGACCCTTGAGGACATCGGTACAGGGGGAAAGTTCCTGAACAGAACACCAATAGCTTATGCTCTAAGATCAAGAATTGACAAATGGGACCTCATAAAATTACAAAGTTTCTGTAAGGCAAAGGACACCATCAAAAGGGCAAATCGGCAACCAACAAATTGGGAAAAGATCTTCACCAAACCTACATCAGATAGAGGGCTAATATCCAAGATATATAAAGAACTCAAGAAGTTAGACTCCAGAAAACCAAATAACCCTATTTAAAAATGGGGTACAGATTTAAACAAAGAATTTTCACCTGAAGAACTTCGGATGGTGGAGAAGCATCTTAAAAAATGCTCAACTTCATTAGTCATTAGGGAAATGCAAATCAAAACAACCCTGAGATTTCACCTTACACCAGTCAGAATGGCTAAGATTCAAAATTCAGGAAACTGCAGGTGTTGGAGAGGGTGTGGAGAAAGAGGAACACTCCTCCACTGCTGGTGGGGTTGCAAATTGGCAGAACTACTCTGGAAATCATTCTGGCGGTTCCTCCGAAAACTGGGCACCTCACTTCCAGAAGATCCTGCTATACCACTCCTGGGCATATACCCAGAAGATTCCCCAGCATGTAATAAGGATACATGTTCCACTATGTTCATAGCAGCCCTGTTTATAATAGTCAGAAGCTGGAAAGAACCCAGGTATCCCTCAACAGAAGAGTGGATGCAAAAAATATGGTATATCTACACAATGGAGTACTATTCAGCCATTAGAAACAATGAATTCATGAAATTCTTAGAAATTTATTTCTTAAGATAAATAAAATGGATAAAGGTAGGGGTTCATGAACAGTGAGATAAGTATATAAAATAAAAAATTAGTGTGTGAACAAAATATCTATTTAGATATTGCAGATAATAATAAAGAGCCATACAGCTTTAGTCATCAGAATAAAAAATCAGGTCTAACATATATACTTGAGTTTTCAGAGAAGGGTAGTGTGATAAAAATTTTCAAGAAATAATAGCTAAATATGCTTCTAATTTAAAGGAAAATATGGTTCTGATCCATTTTTTTTAAAGTCCAATAACAGACAGATGTATCAAAGCAAATCATAGTTAAAATGACAAAACAAGACATAAAGCAAATCAACAACAACAAATCCCAAAGTTGTCATAGATAAAAGAAACAGGCCATGAAGGAGAACCAGGCTCGCAATGCAGCTGGCTTCTCACCTGAAATAAGGCGGCGAGGATTATGTTTTCAAAAGCGCTGCATTTAGAGATCCAGTGAAAATACTTCATTTATGAAGATGAAACAAAATTTCAGATCAATGAAAGCTGAAAAAAAAAAAAAACATTGATCGGCAGGAAATCTTTCCTACAAGGCATTGAAGTCATTCATACTGAATGAAAATGGCACGAGGCAGAAGCTTTAGTGTATGAAAAAGAACAAAAGCACCCGAGATGATCAATACTCAAGCCAGCATAAAATACTGCTTCCTAATTTTGGTAACTGACCACTGGAAATAGAGCAAAAAGTTTATAGACACAAAACAGCATCCTTTTCTAACAGGGGCAATTCAACATGCAAGAATTGTACCTGTATGAACGTTACAACATCAAAATACGTTATATAGAATTTGTCTTTACTTAAATCAAAATTTCCACTGTTTATGACTGGGCCATCTACAGATAACCTATTCTCTTCACTTTGACCAGATGTGAGTTTCTGATGTGTATTGAAAACCGAACTAATGTATCAATACAACAGATGAGTTAGAGGGCAGTTTGAACTATTTTTATTTAGCAAAATAATAAGAGTGGGTTCACACCTAAGGCTATAAAATGGCATATCTATCTATATATATCTATATACAGAGAGAGAGGAGAAAGGGAGGGGGAGAGGGAGGGGGAGGCGGAGAAAGAGAGAAGAAAGGGAGAGGGAGAAGGAGGGGGAGGGGGAGAGGGAGAGGGAGAGAGAGAGAGAGAGAGAGAGAGAGAGAGAGAGAGAGAGAACTGGAATAACCAGAGATTGCTGAAGACTGGAGGAAAGCAGTAGAAGTACTATACTTATCAACTCCCAGCCACAGTGGTTGCCTACAAGATCTGCACAATGAAAACATTTCAGCAAGGAGGGAAGAGAGGCTAATAAGCTCTCACACCTAGAGAAGGAGCTGCTGCCTCCTGCTGCCTACTGGAGGAGGAGGAAGGAGGTTTCTTTAAGGCTGGGGTCCCAGGCAGATTATCCATGTTCCAGCGGATGGACTCATATCCATTCTTATATTGACAGCAGTAATTGGATTCAGTGGGACACTTACAAATAAAACCCCAACAGAAGACATAAAAGTGGTCGTGGGTAGGAGGCTGAGAGGTTGGTTTGAGAGGAGGTTGAATATCATCAAAGTACATCATCTTCATGCATAAAAATTAATAAAATGTTACCTTTATTTAAAATAGGTTTTTAATTAACACGGAAATATTTATTTAAATGTATCTGTCAATAATATGTTAGCAGACATACAATATACATACATATCTCCAGTGTCATCAACTATCTCTATTTGCAATCTTAAGGTCTATTTTGGGCTAATGTGAATGCAGATAAAGAAAGAATATATAATTTGATAAATTGTACCCTGACATATTAGATACACATTGTAAAATATTGCTTACATTCATAACTCATATTCACACTTTGTCTTTTATCATTAAAACTCAATTCAATTATTTGGGAGTGTATTTGTTTCTGTTGGCAAGGTACAGACAACGACTCTTCAAAGAAATATCTCAAATGTTTTCCCAAACAAAACAAATGCCAAAGTTAGGTCTTCATACAGCTCACGGAAAGAAAATTGCTTAAGAGGAGAGGGAATCTGGAGAAGTCACTGGCTGAGTTATGGGGCATTCTGGGTAAGCAGCTGGAGAAATGGACTTGTGAGAGACTAATTAGCTGCCCAAGAAGGGAGGTCCATCCAGAATTCCGTAACGAGGTGAAACAGCTTAATGTGATGGAGCATGACAGCGCAGGAAGTGTGGAAATGATCTGTGCATTTCCATAGACGTGACAGACAGCACTGGAGCCTGTGTGGTTTCTCTCTCTCCCTCTCCCCCTTCCCCTTTCTCTCTCCTGTTTTCCTGTGATCTCAAAGGAAAACAGTTCTCTAGCAACAGCAATCTCTTTCCCTAAAATCTTTTTTTTTTTTTATTATTCACATTTCTTTATGTGTGGTGTGCAGAGATGCTGCAGTTTGCTTGTGGAGTCTGAACTTGCAGGGTTGCTTCTTGGTTCCTCTAAGGTCTCCAGGCTGGAACTGAGATCTTCTTTGGCCTGGCACCATGCGTGTCTTTTCTGACTGAGCCATCTCTGCTGCCCACAACAGCTATTGCTGTATTTGCTTCTGTCTTTGGATCCTTCATTTCCCTTTATCACGAATTTCCTAATGTTTGTGATTTGATTTTTATGATTTTGGTAGCTGAATGATTGCTGCTTTTTTCAACTTTTAATTTATTGCAAAAATAAATAAGTAAATGAATCTAACTATCTTAGCTCAGTCTTCCTTTACAATGTACTTTCCTACCTATAAGACAAATCTAAGAGGAAATCATTCTAGCATACATTCTAACATACATTCTAACATACATTCTAACATAACATTCTAACATACATTCTAACATACATTCTAACATAACATTCTAATATAACATTCTAACATAACATTCTAACGTACATTCTAACATAACATTCTAAGATATATTCTAACATACATTCTAACATAACATTCTAACATTCTAACATACATTCTAACATACATTCTAACATAACATTCTAACATAACATTCTAACATACATTCTAACATAACATTCTAACATACATTCTAACATACATTCTAACATACATTCTAACATAACATTCTAACATAACATTCTAACATAACATTCTAACATACATTCTAACATAACATTCTAACATACATTCTAACATACATTCTAACATACATTCTAACATAACATTCTAACATAACATTCTAACATAACATTCTAACATACATTTTAACATGCATTCTAACATACATTCTAACATAACATTCTAACATAACATTCTAACATACATTCTAACATGCATTCTAACATACATTCTAACATAACATTCTAACATAAAGCCTTATGTCAGGGGCTTTATTTTCATAAATTCTAGTATAACCACTGTTTAATTTAAAATGGCCCCTTTCAAAATCTCAGGCTTGTATGTATATACAAAAGTATGATCAACAGAGTTACAGAACACCAGCATAAGACTAGCCATCAAGATAACTTTAAAGAGGATCTGAAGAAGAAAAGACTTTGAATCTATCCTTCTTTTGAAAGTGTAATGTGGGCCTTCAGGGCGATGATTTCTACAGGAAATACTACAACAGGCTGCTGAGAAGACAGACTTGTGATAACCACCTAATGGTTAGGGAGTGTGTGAGACATAAGAAAGTCATGCAAATTGAGTCTTGCCGGGATGATGGCTTGTCTTCTCTTTTGATCAGCTTTGACTTTAACAGAGAAGGGGAATCTACTGGCTTCATCTTTCCTTCCTCCAAACTTTTTACTATCCCTCCCTGAAGGAAAGAATCCAGAATACCTACCCCTGTTCCCATATCAATTGACTTGCAGAAACATAGTGCTTTCCTCTAATCTATAAAGAAAATACAGCCTCTGGACCCAAGGAGTCCCAGGTCCCATCAGCTTTCACTTTGAAATCAGGAGAGGCAGCACTCTGGAGAGGAACACTAAACCTGTGCTGAGGTTTTCAAGCGCCCTTTCACAGTTAAACCGCTGTGCCCCATGAATTCCCCCAAAACATCTACCATCTCCCACCTCTGAGGATGGAGATTTCAGACAGAAACATCGTCGTCTCCATTTTCTCTGATGCCACTCTTGAATAAACTCATTTTTCCCTACCAAACTTGCTTTCTGATTTTTCCTGCAATAGAACCTTCAATTCTATTAAAAACAGCTCTGGGAATTAATTTGTTATATTATCTCTTAGGAAAGCATAAATAGTTTACTATGTTAAATATAATTTAGCTAATATAAATAATAACATTTAACATGGGGTTATTTAAAATAAAAAGTGTTTTATATATATATATATATGTATGTATATATATATATGTATGTATATATATATATATGTATATGAATTCAACATGAACATAATAGAAATAGCTAAAAGTCCCTCTGCTGTGATTCAAAACATCCAAGGCCAGTGAGAAGGATTTCCCACACTCTCTATCTTATTTTTAGGATATTTTTAAACCTTCCAGAATTCTTCACATTACTGGGATAAATTAAAGTGATCCCCACATTTTTACTTCAAAATCAAGACCATTTATTTAGTGAAAGTACTTTGCTTTAGATGAGCAATTATGCAAAAATACATAATCACAGGAAAACAAATCTTTATTTGTAAATATGGAATTCCATTAACTATTTAAAGCAGTTGTTGATATCTAAATGAAATGCTCTACAGAGTCTGCCACAATACCAGACAACTCCTCCATGGTTCATGGGACAGCGATTGAGAAACAAATTCTCCTAGAGCACCGCTGAGGTAAGTTCTTGGTCAAAGCTGTGAACAGCAAGCATGTAGAGGTGTATGGCCTTACACCTGCATTTATACCAGCAACAGAGATTCCTGATAAACTTACATTCAGTGAGATTTGTGTATTCAGGGGTTATGTATCCATGGTTTAAATAACCAGGGGTTGAAAGAGCTTGGAAACAATTGCACATATAATGAATAGTAAAGTGTTTCTTAATAAACACTACAGTCTAACAATTATTTGTGCAGAATTCAGGCTGTTATTGGGGGGCTTTTGCTGATTCTTCTTGAGGTTTCATTACGACTATATATTAACTATATGGTTTAAAGCTGTTGGCTTTTTGCTGGGACAGTCTCTCAGCTAGTGTCTAACTTAACCGTTCTGGCCATTTCTTCTCTCCATGTGGTTCTCACTCCTGCCTCACAGCTCTGTTTTGTCTCCCTTCTGCTTCCTTCTCATTCTCTCCATGTCTGCCTGCATCACCACCTCCCAGGAAGTTCTGCAGGCATTTCCAGTCCTAGCTCAGGCTGCCAGCTCTTTAATATGCAAAAAGCCATATTCCTACTCAACCAGTTGGCTGGGAGGATTACATTCCCTGCAGCCTGTTCCAGATAACAATTGAAAACACAAGGACACACTTTTCCTAGCCAGAAAATAACAGTATTTGTGGGTCAACCCGATACACTGTATTATATATGGTAGTGATCTAGAGACAATTCAAACTATATCAGAAGGGAGGCAAATATTCAGTTAGCTACTATAGACTTTTATTTACTGTGACAAAGGACCTGACCTTACACCATAAAAATAGAAAGTTTAGCTTTGGCTCAATGTTTCATCTCATCCTAGAAGCTCATTGGATTGCTTAGAACCTGAGGTGCGGCTGAATTTCGGGGGTGAGGGGGCCAGGGCTGAGAGAAATGTGGTGAAAGAGGTTGTTTACTTTCAGGACTATTAGGAAGTAGGGAGGGAGGAATGAAGAGAGAAAGCAGGAGCAAGATCAAGAGTGTGCCTTTTCCTTTAGACTTTTTATTTGATCTGGGTTCCCAGCTCACAAAATGCCTCTGCCTACAGGCAGGGGTAGTATTTCCCTCAGTTCATTGTCTGTGGAATTACCCATACAGACAACCTGAGAGAAATTTCTAACCTCCTAGATCAGTGTTTCTCAGTCTTCCTAATGCCTTGGCATTTTAATACAATTCCTCATGTTGTGGTGACTCTAACCATAAAATTATCTACATTACTACTTCATAAGTGAAAATTAGCAACTGTTATGAATCATGTTGTAAAAATTTGTGTTTTTCAATGATGGTCTTTGGCAACCCTTATGAAAGGGTCCTTTGGCCCTCACTCAAAGGGGTCCAGACCCATAGGTTGATATCTGCCAGATGTTCTAGATACTTCTTAATTCAACCAAGGGGGCAATCAAGAATAATGATTATATAAGCCAAAACGATGCCATTTTATATGTCTTCAGATTTCTGTGTGAAGGTACAGATGAGAATCAGGTGGGGATAAAAATTTCAGATTAGCATACATTGCTAACAGACAAAAAATGGAAGCAAAAAAACAAACAAACAAACAAAAAAAAACCCAAAACGGGAAGATAGATGAATTCATGAAATTCTTAGGCAAATGGATGCAGCTGGAGAACATCATACTAAGTGAGGTAACCCAGTCTCAAAAGATCAATCATGGGCGGCGGCGGCGGCAGTGCAGCAGTAGCTGGTCCAGCTGAAGGGCCATCAGCAGTGGAGCCAGGGTGACACAGGGACCAGTTAGGCCCTGTGCCCACGACCACTGACCTTCGCTGACCAGCCGGGCGGCAAGCAGCTGCAGTTGTGCTGCGCCTTTCCTGCACGGAGGCCACTTCAGAACTCGGCCTCCCACCAGTCAGGAGAGGTGCATCCATCTTGGTTCCGGACTCCGGGAATCGGACAGACTGAGGTACACAAACATAATCCGAGGCCAACAACGCGGTGGTCTGAGCCCGACAGGCGTTGGCCTGCACCCAGGCCCTGGGCTGGTCGGGAGGCCATCGGGGTGCCAACCCAGCCAGGGGGTTTTTTGCCCAGGCCTGCGCGCCAGCCGCCGCCATTTTGCCTGCAGGACGACAGAGAGCTCTGGCGGGCAGACCTGTAACAGGCATAGCCTGAGGCTAACAAAGCGAGGGTCTAGGCCCCAAAAGGCACAGGACTGACCCCAAGGACTGGGCGGCTTGGTGGGCCATCTGTGAGTCAACCCGCCCAGGGGATTGTTAGCACAGCAGACTCTCCCAGCGCTTTCAGGGAGCGCGGGCGCGCACGCCCACCATCCTAGTCACCTGGCAGACCCAATTAACAGTCATAGCCCTAGGGGAACTTTGCTCGGACCTTGGCCTCCCAGGCTTTTGCCTGGACTCAGGGACTGGGCGGCCAGGCTAACCTTCTGTGCGACAGCCCGGTTGGCGGATCGGCTGCCCAGCGGAGTGAGCAGAACACAGGGGAGATCACAGCAGCATACACCGTCGGCACTCCCTGGGGGTGCACACAGGCTCCATCTGGTCCACAGACACAATCTGGGGCAAGGCCTCAGGCGAAAGCCTACTCCCTCCGTTTCCGGATCCAGATCAGCCTGGGAGGCAGCACCACATCTCCAAGTCCTGCAAGTGGCTAGCTGGGCTTCCGGGAGGCCAGCCGGGAGAAGTCAGTGTGCTCCAGTGAATCCAACGGGCCCCAGCGGGAGCCTTCGGGTGCCTGCTTTGGGATCTGAACAGCCTGGGCAGCAGTACCCTGTCTACAAGCAGTGCAGGAGGTAAGCTGTGCACCAGAGGCCAACTGGGAAGGGGCAGCTTACACTGGTGAGTCCAGCACTGACAAGACAAACTAACACCAGTGAGAACTAGATGGCAAAAGGCAAACGCAGGAACGTCACTAACAGAAATCAAGGCAATATGGCAACATCTGAACCCAATTCTCCTCTACCAACATGTCCTAGATACCCCATCACACCAGTAAAACAAGATTTGGATTTAAAATCACTGGTCATGATGCTGGTACAGGAACACATGAAGGACATACTTAAAGAAATTCAAGAGAAAATGGATCAAAAGTTAGAAGCCCTTGCAAGGGAAACACAAAAATCATTGAAAGAAATCCAGGGGAATACAAAAGCCAACAAGGAGGAAATGCAAAAAACACTTAAAGAAATACAGGAGAACTTTGGTCAACAGGCTGAGGTCATGAAAGACGAAACACAAAAATCTCTTAAAGAAATACAGGAGAACTTTGGTCAACAGGCTGAGGTCATGAAAAAGGAAAAACAAAAATCTCTTAAAGAATTCCAGGAAAACACAAACATGCAAGTGAAGGAGCTAAGCAAAACCATCCAGGATCTAAAATCAGAAGTAGAAACAACTAAGAAAACTCAAAGGGAGACAACTTTGGAGATAGAAAGCCTTGGGAAGAAATCGGGGGACAGAGATGCAAATATCAACAACAGAATACAAGAGATAGAAGAAAGAATCTCAGATGCTGAAGATTCCATAGAAACCATGGACTCAACAGTTAAAGAAAATGCAAAATGCAAAAAGCTTGTAACCCAAAATATCCAGGAAATCCAGGACACAATGAGAAGACCAAACCTAAGGATTATAGGCATAGATGAGAGTGAAGATTTACAACTTAAAGGGCCAGCAAATATCTTCAATAAAATTATGGAAGAAAACTTCCCTAACCTAAAGAGAGAGATGCCCATGAATATACAAGAAGCCTACAGAACTCCAAACAGACTGGACCAGAACAGAAATACTTCCTGTCACATAATAATCAAAACACCAAATGTTCTAAACAAAGAAAGAATACTAAAGGCAGTAAGAGAAAAAGGCCAAGTAACATATAAAGGAAGACCTATCAGAATCACAGCAGACTTTTCACCTGAGACTATGAAGGCTAGAAGGTCCTGGGCAGATCTCATGCAGACTCTAAGAGAACACAAATGCCAACCAAAACTACTATATCCAGCAAAACTCTCAATCACCATAGATGAAGAAACTAAGATATTTCATGACAAAACCAAGTTTACCCAATTTCTATCCGCAAACCCGGCCCTAAAAAGGATAATAGGAGGACAACACCAATACAAGGAGGGAAACTTCACCCTGGAAAAAGCAAGATAGTAACCTTTCATCAAACCCAAAAGAAGTTAAGCATTCAAATTTAAAAAATAACGTCAAAAATGATAGGAAGTAACAATCACTATTCCTTAATATCTCTTAACATCAATGGACTTAATGCCCCAATAAAAAGACACAGACTAACTGACTGGATACGTAAACAGGACCCTACATTTTGCTGCTTACAGGAAACACACCTCAGGGTCAAAGACAAACACTACCTCAGAGTAAAAGGCTGGAAGACAATTTTACAAGTAAATGGTCTCAGGAAACAAGCTGGAGTAGCCATTTTAATATCAGATAAAATTGACTTTCAACCCAAAGTCATCAAAAGGGACCCTGAGGGACACTTCTTTCTGGTCAAAGGAAAAATACAAAAAGAAGAACTGTCAATCCTGAACATCTATGCCCCAAATGCAAGGGCACCCTCTTTCGTAAAAGAAACTTTACTAAAACTCAAAGCACACATTGCACCTAACACAATAATTGTGGGTGACTTCAACACTGCACTTTCCTCAATGGACCGATCAGGAAAACAGAAACTAAACAGGGACACAATGAAGCTAATTGAAGCTTTGGACCAATTAGATTTAACAGATATATATAGAACATTCTATCCTAAAACAAAAGAATATACCTTTTTCTCAGCACCTCATGGTACCTTCTCCAAAATCGACCATATAATTGATCACAAGACAGACCTCAACAAATATAAGAAGATAGAACTAATCCCATGCCTCCTATCTGATCACTATGGAGTAAAAGTGGTCTTCAATAGCAACAGAAACAACAGAAAACCCACATACACGTGGAAACTGAACAATACTCTACTCAATGATACCTTGGTCAAGGAAGAAATAAAGAAAGAAATTAAAGACTTTTTAGAACATAATGAAAATGAAAACACAACATACCCAAATCTATGGGACACAATGAAAGCAGTGCTAAGAGGAAAACTCATAGCCCTGAGTGCCTCCAAAAAGAAAATGGAGAGAGCATACATTACCAGCTTAATGACACACCTGAAAGCCCTAGAACAAAAGAAGCTATTTCGCCCAGGAGGAGTAGAAGGCAGGAAATCATCAAACTCAGAGCCGAAATCAATCAAGTAGAAACAAAGAGAACCATACAAAAAATCAACAAAACCAGGAGCTGGTTCTTTGAGAAAATCAACAAGATTGATAAACCCTTAGCCGGACTGACCAAAGGGCACAGAGAAAGTATCCAAATTAACAAACTTAGAAATGAAAAGGGAGATATAACAACGGAAACTGAGGAAATCCAAAAAATCATCAGATCCTACTACAAGAGCCTGTACTCAACACAACTGGAGAATCTGGAGGAAATGGACAATTTCCTTGACAGATACCAAATACCAAAATTAAATCAGGACCAACTAGACCATCTAAACAGTCCCATAATGCCTAAAGAAATAGAAGGTGTCATAGAAAGTCTTCCAACCAAAAAAAGCACAGGACCAGATGGCTTCAGTGCAGAATTCTACCAGACCTTCAAAGAAGAGTTAACACCAATACTCTTCAAACTATTCCACAAAATAGAAACAGAAGGAACACTACCCAATTCCTTCTACGAAGCCACAATTACGCTGATACCAAAGCCACAAAAAGATCCAACAAAGAAAGAGAACTTCAGACCAATTTCCCTTATGAACATCGATGCAAAAATACTCAATAAAATTCTTGCCAACCAAATCCAAGAACACATCAAAATGATCATCCACCATGATCAAGTAGGCTTTATCCCGGGAATGCAGGGTTGGTTCAATATACGGAAATCCATCAATACAATCCACTACATAAACAAACTCAAAGAACAAAACCACATGGTCATTTCATTGGATGCTGAAAAAGCATTTGACAAAATTCAGCATCCCTTCATGCTTAAAGTCTTGGAGAGAACAGGAATTCAAGGCCCATACCTAAACATAGTAAAAGCAATATACAGCAAACCGGTAGCCAGCATCAAACTAAATGGAGAGAAACTTGAAGCAATCCCACTGAAATCAGGGACCAGACAAGGCTGCCCCCTTTCTCCTTATCTTTTCAATATTGTACTTGAGGTACTAGCTTGGGCAATTCGACAACATAAGGAGGTCAAAGGGATACAAATTGGAAAGGAAGAAGTCAAATTATCATTATTTGCAGACAACATGATCATCTACCTAAGTGACCCAAAGAACTCCACTAGAGAGCTCCTACAGCTGATAAACAACTTCAGCAAAGTTGCAGGTTATAAAATCAACTCCAGCAAATCAGTGGCCTTCCTATACTCAAAGGATAAGCAGACTGAGAAAGAAATTAGGGAAATGACCCCCTTCACAATAGCCACAAACAGTATAAAGTATCTTGGGGTGACTCTTACCAAACATGTGAAAGATCTGTATGACAAGAACTTCAAGACTCTGAAGAAGGAAATGGAAGAAGACCTCAAAAAATGGGAAAACCTCCCATGCTCATGGATCGGTACAATCAATATAGTTAAAATGGCCATTTTGCCTAAAGCACTATACAGATTCAATGCAATACCCATCAAAATCCCAACTCAATTCTTCACAGAGTTAGAAAGAGCAATTATCAAATTCATCTGGAACAACAAAAAACCCAGGATAGCTAAAACTATTCTCAGCAACAAAAGAAAATCTGGGGGAATCAGTATCCCTGACCTCAAGCAATACTACAGAGCAATAGTGTTAAAAACTGCATGGTATTGGTACAGTGACAGGCAGGAGGATCAATGGAACAGGATTGAAGATCCAGAAATGAACCCACACACTTATGGCCACTTGATCCTCGACAAAGAGACTGAAAACATCCAATGGAAAAAAGATAGCCTTTTCAACAAATGGTGCTGGTTCAACTGGAGTTCAGCATGCAGAAGAATGCGAATTGATCCATCCTTGTCTCCTTGTACTAAGCTCAAATCCAAATGGATCAAGGACCTCCACATAAAGCCAGACACTCTGAAGCTAATAGAAAGGAAACTGGGGAAGACCCTTGAGGACATCGGTACAGGGAGAAAGTTTCTGAACAGAACACCAATAGCATATGCTCTAAGAGCAAGAATTGACAAATGGGACCTCATAAAATTACAAAGTTTCTGTAAGGCAAAGGACACCATCAAGAGGACAAATCGGCAACCAACAAATTGGGAAAAGATCTTCACCAATCCTACATCAGATAGAGGGCTAATATCCAATATATATAAAGAACTCAAGAAGTTAGACTCCAGAAAACCGAACAACCCTATTAAAAAATGGGGTACAGAGTTAAACAAAGAATTCTCACCTGAAGAACTTCGGATGGCGGATAAGCATCTTAAAAAATGCTCAACTTCATTAGTCATTAGGGAAATGCAAATCAAAACAACCCTAAGATTTCATCTTACACCAGTCAGAATGGCTAAGATTAAAAATTCAGGAGACAGCAGGTGTTGGAGAGGGTGTGGAGAAAGAGGAACACTCCTTCACTGCTGGTGGGGTTGCAAATTGGTACAACCACTCTGGAAATCAGTCTGGCGGTTCCTCTGAAAACTAGGCACCTCTCTTCCAGAAGATCCTGCTATACCACTCCTGGGCATATACCCAGAAGGCTCCCCACCATGTAATAAGGATACATGTTCTACTATGTTCATAGCAGCCCTATTTATAATCGCCAGATGCTGGAAAGAACCCAGGTATCCCTCAACAGAAGAGTGGATGCAAAAAATGTGGTATATCTACACAATGGAGTACTATTCAGCCATTAGAAACAATGAATTCATGAAATTCTTAGGCAAATGGATGGAGCTAGAGAATATCATACTAAGTGAGGTAACCCAGACTCAAAAGGTGAATCATGGTATGCATTCACTATTAAGTGGATATTAACCTAGAAAACTGGAATACCCAAAACATAATCCACACATCAAATGAGGTACAAGAAGAAAGGAGGAGTGGCCCCTGGTTCTGGAAAGACTCAGTGAAACAGTACTCAGCAAAACCAGAACGGGGAAGTGGGAAGGGGTGGGTGGGAGGACAGGGGAAGAGAAGGGGGCTTACGGGACTTTCGGGGAGTGGGGGGCTAGAAAAGGGGAAGTCATTTGAAATGTAAATAAATTATATCGAATAAAAAAATTAGAATAAAAAAAAGATCAATCATGGTATGCACTCACTAATAAGTGGATATTAGCTTGGAAAACTGGAATATGCAAAACATAATCCACACTTCAAATGAGGTACAAGAAGAACAGAGGAGTGGCCCCTAGTTCTGGAAAGACCCAGTGTATCAGTATAAGACAAAACCAGAACAGGGAAGTGGGAAGGGATGGGTGGGAGAACAGAGGGAAGGAAGGGGGCTTATGTGACTTTCGTGGAGTGGGGAACCAGAAAAGGGGAAATCATTTGAAATGTAAATAAAAAAATATATCGAATAAAGAGGAAAAAAAAAGCAAAAAAAAAAAAAAGTGCAATCTATGGCAAGTTAATGTAAAGGCCAAAGCGGGTAACTTTATAACAAGGTTGTTTGTTTTACAGTACAGTTTTTGATGACATTTCTGGCTTGCTGGTCTAAGGAAATGGCATGCAAGAATGCCAAGTTAAACCAGCTCTCCTTGCTTGTGACTTCATAGTTACATGTTTCAGACTTGCTAAAATTGATTTGTATAGCAAAGATTTTCTATTTGACCAAACTCTAGACAAGGGTACCTGAGCCCTCTTCAAAACTGGTTTCACATTTGAAACTATTATCAGGGATGTGGTTGCACTCACTTTTTTTTCATCACAAAAAGACTTAAACTCTATTCTAGTTTGTAAGAGCTCAAGGCTTTCCCTACATGGCCTTAACCATTTCGAAGTGACTGCTTGAGGAATCTCAATGCTGTTAGAGTTAATGTTCAGTCAAGCCATACATTGATATGCACCTGACCCCACATGTCTTAAAAGTTTACTAAATGTCTTACAATTCTCAGTATTTCTGGTGTGTGTGTGTGTGTGTGTGTGTGTGTTCTTCTACAACACTGAAGCATCTTTATTAAAGTAAAATCAAAACCCTACCTGGATAGGAGTAATAAGTTATAGTGCTATATTTTTCAGCAGGGTGACAATGGATCAAGATAGCGGATTGAACATTCAAGAAAAAATTGAAATGATACCATTTGAGGAAGTGGACATGCTTGCCAACTTTTAACATTATAAAATGTGTACACATATTGAAATATCACATGGTACCATATATATAAGAAGTACCATACTTATTAAGAAGTAATCATCAGAAAGGATAGAGACCTTCAGTCTTATCTGGAGCAAAGAAGTGTTTACTCTAGCTAGACATTTAGTGTTTTCACTATCCTGACTCTACAGAATCTCTGTTCACCCATTATTCTTTTTCTACCCCAATATGCTCTTGAAAATGTCTGAATAAAACACAGTAGAGTCCAGCTCCAGCCAGAACCTCTTCCTCTGACAACAGTGCACTACTGATTGCTTCATTAATGAATGTCCAGCTGTGCTTATCTTTGACAAGGAATTAAATCCAAAATCAATACCTGTTCTACTCCTGTGGTCATGTAAAGATGTGGACATGAATATAGTAATGAAAACTTTGTTTCAATCTGTAGCCAAACTACTAGGCAAATGTCTTCTGCCTTCTTGTTTTGGCTCTCATTCTGTTTGGCCCCTTAGTAGATTATTTTGTGCCAAGTTTTTCCCTCTATTCCTGTTTTCCAATTGGTGATTTCGCTATTTAGAATGACCACAGTGTGGTCACAGGATGCTGCCTGGTCTTTTCTAAATCTGCAAAGGCTGTGATGTCACATGTTAGGTAGATTTCATTCACATGTGAGTTTAATGATGTTGTGTAAGATTCATGTCAATAATCCCCTGGTAGTTATTAAATAAGCTACATTTAAATACAAATATTTTTGCTGAAGAGATGGCTCAGAGGTAAAGAACACTGACTGATTTTCCAGAGATCCTGAGCTCAATTTCCAGAAACTACATGGTGACTCACAACCATCTATAATGGGATCTGATGCCCTCTTCTGGTGTGTCTGAAGACAGTTACAGTGCACCCATAAATACAATAAATACAAATGTTCAAAACACAAGGTATGCGTTGATTGGTTAATAAATCAGTCAAAGGAAAACTAAGCCCCATTTCTTCTAGAAGCGATAGTTTATATTTATTAAGTCAGTGCTTTTAATTCAGTTACATAAATTAGCTGCACTTATAATACATTTACCTTACAGTCAAGAATGAGCATGAACAGTTGAAATGACTAGTGAGGGTAGAACTGTATCCCAAATCATTGTTTTAGGACCATGCCATTTACATCACTGACAGTAAGTCATCAGTGCCCACTTGGGGCCTTATGACATGAGTAATGGGTGAATTTATACAGTGCAGACAGAAAAAACAACAGCACTTGCTAGAGATTATCTAAGTGTGCTTTCACCATTACAAACAATTCAGTGCTTATAGGTAAAGAAACATTAGCTATGTGGTTCAAGTTGTTTTTCCTCTTATGATGCTGCAAACCCCTTCAGCTCCTTGGGTCCTTTCTCTAGCTCCTACATTGGGGACCCTGTGCTCAGTTCAATGGTTGGCTGAGAGTGTCCCCCTCTGTATTTGTCATGCACTGGAAGAGCCTCCCAGATGACAGCTATATTAGGCTCCTGTCATCAAGCAATTGTTGGCATCCACAATAGTTTCTTGGTTTTGTAACTGTATATGGTATGGATCCTAGAAGGGGCAGTCTCTGGATGGTCTTTCCCTTAGTCTCTGCTCCACACTTTGTATCTCCTCCTGTGGGTATTTTGTTCCTCCTTCTAAGAAGGACAAGAGTAGAAAAATACCAAAATATTTGTATTTAATTGTAGCTTATTTAATAACTATCACTGGATTATTGACATGAATCCCACACAGCATCATTAAACTCACATGTGAATGAAATCTACCTAACACATGACATCACAGCCTTTGCAGATTTAGAAAAGACCAGGCAAAATATTAGCTCCTGTGACCAAGCAGCCAGCTCAGCCAGATACGCAGGGAACAACAGAGTAAAAGACAGCTTGGGACACAGTCCACCTGGGTTTCTTCTGCAAGTAGGAGCTTGGCAGCTCTACAGCTGTCTGGGAACCTGCAAGGGAGCATTTGACCTGCAGGAAGTCCTGTGCTTAGAGGGAGTCCTGCTCTCAGAGACCTGTGCCACATCTGACATGGGGAAGATCCCAGTTCCTAATACTCTCTAGAGAACTCAGCAGCAGGTTAATCACCACTGCCCCTTTTATCAGATGTGGAAGACCTATGCCACATCTGACACGGGGAAGATCCTGCTTCCTGATACTCTCTGGAGAACTGGAAGGAACAGGTTATTTGACCTGTGCCCCTTCTGACACAGGGAAGAGCTTACTTCCTGATACTCTCTAGAGAACAGGCAGGAGCACAGCATTCAAGAACTACAGGTGAAGGTCATTTGAGAACTGGCACCAGTAGGTGCATTTGAACTGGTAGAAGTGGGGCATTTAAGAACCAACATAAGCCGAGCAATTGAAATCCAGCAGCTGCAGACCATTTGAGAAATAGCAGCCTGCAGGGCATTTGACCCTTGCCAAGTCTGCCATAGGAAAGACCCCATCACCTGATACTTCCTAGAGAACCAGCTGTTTGCATTGTTGAGAAAAGGAATCCCAGGAGTACAGAAACACAGGCCAGCAGCACAGAGAAGATAGAGACAGCAAGACCAGCTAACACCAGAGATAACAAGATGGCCAAAAGCAAAGACAAGACCATTACCAACAGTAACCAAGGCAACATGGCACCATAGGAACCCAGTTCTTCCACAACAGCAAATCCTGCATATTCAATCGCATCAGAAAAGCAAGATGTATATTTAAAATCATATTTCATATTGTTGATGGAGGACTTCAAGAAGGACATAAATAATTCCCTTAAAGAAATACAGGAGAACATGGGTCAACAGGTAGAAGCCCTTAAAGAGGAATCACAAAAATTCCTTAAAGAATTTCAGGAAAAAACAAACAAACAAGTGAAGGAACTGAACAAAACTATCCAGGATCTGAAACTGGAAATAGAAGCAACAATGAAATTGCAAAAGACATCTCTGAAGATAGAAAACCTCGGAAAGAATTCGGGAGTCATAGATGCAAGCATCAACAGCAGAATATAAGAGATAGAAGAAAGAATCTCAGATGCTGAAGATTCCATAGAAAACATTGACTCAACAGTCAAAGAAAATGTAAAATGTAAAAAGCTTGTAACCCAAAACATCCAGGAAATCCAGGACAAAATGAGAAGATCAAACCTAAGGATTATAGGTATAGAATAATGCAAGGATTTACATCTTAAAGGCCCAGTAAGTATCTTCAACAAAATTATAGACAAAAACTTCCCTTACCTAAAGAAAGAGATGCTCATGAACATACAAGAAGCCTACAGAACTCCAAGCAGATTGGACCAGGGCAGAAATAACTCCCGTCACATAATAATCAAAACACCAAATGCACTAAACAAAGAAATAATAATAAAAGTACTGAGAGGAAAAGGTCAAGTAACATATAAAGGCAGACCTATCAGAATTACACCGGACTTCTCACCAGAGACTATGAAAGCCAGAAGAGCCTGGGCAGATGTCATATAGACCCTAAGAGAACATAAATGTCAGCCCAGACTACTATACCCAGCAAAACTTTCAATTACCATAGACGAAGAAAACAAGACATTCCATGACAAAAACAAATTTACACAATATCTTTCCACAAATCCAGCTCTGCAAAGGATAATGGGTGGAAAATACCAACACAAGGCAGCAAACCACACCATAGAAAAATCAACAAGGTAGTCTTTCAACAATCCCAATAGAGGATAGATACACAACCAGAATTTCACCTTTAACTAAGAAGATTACAGTAAGCAACAATCACTTTTCCTTAATATCTCTTAATATCAATGGTCTCAATTCCCCTATAAAAAGACATAGACTAATAGACTGGATACATAAACAGGACCCAACGTTTTGCTGCATACAAGAAACCCATCTCAGTGACAAAGAGAGTCACTATTTAAGAGTCAAAGGTTGGAAAACAAATTTCCAAGAAAATGGTACCAAGAAACAAGCTGGAGTGGCAATTTTTATATCAGATAAAATTGACTTTCAACCAAAAGTTGTCAAAAAAGATAAGGAGCGACACTTCATACTGGTCAAAGGAAAGGGCTACCAAGATGAACTCTCAATTCTGAACATCTATGCTCTGAACGCAAGGGCACCCACATTCATTAAACAAACTTTACTAAAGCTCAAAGCACACATTGCACCCCACACAGTAATAGTGGGAGACTTCAACACCCCACTCTCAAAAATGAACAAATCATGGAAGCAGAAGCTAAACAGAGATACAGTGAAACTAACTGAAGTTATGGACCAAATGGATCTAACAGATATTTATAGAACATTCCACCCTAAAGCAAAGGAATATACCTTCTTCTCAGCACCTCATGGTACCTTCTCAAAAATTGACCATAAAATTGGTCACAAAACAGGCCTCAACAGATACAGAAATATTGAAATTATTCCATGTATTTTACCATATCACCAAGGCCTAAGGCTGATCTTCAGCTAACAAAAGCAAAGGAAAACACATATACACATAGACCTTGAACAATGGTCTCCTCAAAGATAGCTTGGTCAAGGAAGAAATAAAGAAAGAAATTAAAGACTTTTTAGAATTTAATGAAAATGAAGATACATCATACCAGAATTTATGTGACACAATGAAAGCAGTGCTAAGAAGAAAACTCATAGCTCTGAGTGCCTCCAAAAAGAGAATGGAGAGAGCTTACACTAACAGCTTGACAGTGAACTTGAAAGTTCTAGAACAAAAGGAAGCAAATACCCCCAAGAGGAGTAGACGGCAGGAAATAATCAAACTTAGAGCCGAAATCAACCAAACACAAACAAAAAGAACTATATAAAGAATCAACAAAACAAGGAGCTGGTTCTTTGAAAAAATCAACAAGATAGATAAACCCTTAGCCAGACTAACCAGAGGGCACAGAGACAGTATCCAAATTAATAAAATCAGAAATGAAAAGGGAGACATAACAACAGAAACTGTGGAAATTCAAAAAACCATCAGATCCTACTACAAGAGCTTATAAAGGTTTGAAAACTTGGATGAAATTGACAACTTTCTAGATACAAACCAGGTGCCAATGTAAAAACAGGATCAGATAAATCATCTAAATAGTCCCATAAGTCCTAAGGAAATAGAAGCACTCATTAATTGTCTCCCATAAAAACAAAACAAAACAAACAAACAAAAACCAACCCAAAACAAAACAAAAAAAGCCCAGGACCAGATGGGTTTAGCAGGGAATTCTATCAGATCTTTAAAGAAGAGTTAATACTGATACTCTTCAAACTTTTCCACGAAATAGAAACTCAAGGAGCACTACCCAATTCATTCCATGAAGCCATAATAATGCTTACACCTAAACCAAACAAAGACCAAACAAGGAAGGAGAATTTCAAACCAATCTCCCTCATGAACATTGATGCAAAAATATTGAACAAAATCCTGGCCAACTGAATCCAAGAATGCATCAAAACTATAATTCACAACGATCAGGTAGGCTTCATCCCAGGGATACAGGAATGGTTCAATATACAGAAATTTGTCAATGTAATCCACTACATAAACAAACTAAAGGAAAAAAAAAACACATGGTCATTTCATTAGATGCTGAAATGGCTTTTGACAAAATCCAGCATCCCTTCATGATAAAAGTCTTGGAGAGATTGGGAGCACATACCTAAACATAGTGAAAGCAATATACTGCAAACCAGTAGCCAACATCAATTTAAATGGAGAGAAACTTGAAGCAATTCCACTAAAATCGGGAACCAGACAAGGTTGCCCACTGTCTCCCTATCCATTCAATATAGTACTTGAAGTCCTAGCCAGAGCAATGAGGCAGCAAAAGGAGGTCAAAGGTATACAAATTGGAAAGGAAGAAGAAAAATATTCCTATTTGCAGATGATATAGTATACTTAAATGACCCCAAGATTTCGACCAGAGAACTCCTAAAGCTGATAAACAACTTCAACGTGGCTGGGCATAAAATTAACTCAAGCAAATCAGTAGCCTTCCTCCAGTCAAAGGATAAACAAGAGGAGAAATAAATTAGGGAATTGACACCTTTCACAATAGTTTCAAATGATATGTCATACCTAGGTATGACCCTAATGAAGCAAGTGAAAGATCTATATGACAAGAACTTTAAGTCTCTGAAGAAAGAAATCAAAGAAAGTCTCAGAAGGTGGAAAGATCTTCCATGTTCATGGATTGGTTGAATCAATATAGTAAAAATGGCCATCATGCCAAAAGCAATCTACAGATTCAATGCAATCCCCATCAAAATCCCAAATCAATTCTTCATTGATATAGAAAGAGCAATTCTAAAATTCATCAGGAATAACAACAACAAAAACCCAGGATAGCAAAAACTATTCTCCACAACAAAAGATCTTCTGAGGGAATCACTATCCCTGACCTCAAGCTCTACTTCAGAGCAGTAGTGATAAAAAAAAAAAATAAAAAAAAAAAACTGTTTGGTATTGGTATGCAGATAGGCAGGAAGATCAGTGGAATAGAACAGAAGACCCAGAATGAACCCACACATGTACGGTCACTTGATATTTTACAAAGGAGCTAAAAACATCCAGTGGAAAAAAGATAGCATTTTTAACAAATGGTGCTGGATCAACTGGAGTGTGCATGCAAATCGACCCATTCTTATCTCCTTGTACAAAACTCAAGTCCAAGTGGATCAAGGATCTACACATAAAACCCGGCACACTGAAGCTTATAGAGGAGCAAGTGGGGGCAAATCTTGAACACGTGGGCACAGGGGGAAAGTTCCTGAACAGAATACCAATGTCTTATGTTCTAAGAATAAGAACTACAAATGGGACTTCATAAAACTGCAAAGCTTCTGTAAAACAAAGGACAAAAAGGCAACCAACAATTTAGGAAAGATCTTCACCAACCCTGTATCTGATAGAGGGCTAATATCCAATGTATACAAAGAACTCAAGAAGTTAGTCTCCAGAGAGTCAAATAACCCTCTTAAAAAATTAGGTACAGAACTAAACAGGGAATTCTCAACTGAGGAAACTCAAATGGCTCTAAAGCATCTAAAGAAATGTTCAACATCCTTAGTTATCAGGGAAATGCAAATCAAAACAACACTGAGATTCCACCTCACACCAGTCAGAATGGCTAAGAGAAAAACGCATGGGACAGCAGTTGCTGGAGAGGATGTGGGGAAAGAGGAACACTTCTTCATTGTTGGTGGGATTGCAAGCTGGTAAAACCACTCTGGAAATCAGTTTGGCAATTCCTCAGAAAATTAGACATAGTACTACTTGTGGACCCAGCTATACCACTCCTGGGCATATACCCAGAAGATGTTCCTACATGTAATAAGGACACATGCTCCACTATGTTCATTGCTGCCTTATTTATACTAGCCAGAAGCTGGAAAGAACCCAGATGTCCCTCAACAGAGGAATGGATTCAGAAACTATGGTATATATGCACAATGGAGTACTATTCAGCTATTAAAAACAATGAATTCATGGATCGCCAGAATCAATATAGTTAAAATGGCCATTTTGCCAAAAGCAATATACAGATTCACTGCAATACCCATCAAAATCCCAACTCAATTCTTCACAGAGTTAGAAAAAGCAATTAACAAATTCATCTGGAATAACAAAAAACCCAGGATAGCTAAAACTATTCTCAGCAACAAAAGAAATTCTGGGGGAATCAGTATCCCTGACCAGAACTTTTATCTTGATGGTAGAGCTAAACATCACAGTCCATTGTTGTCAGTAAAGTGATTCATTTAATGAGCCAGCTTGACTAGGGATGACTAGCCAGTAAATATTGCTTTATGAAGTTCTTTTTATAGCAAATTTGGATTCCAATCAGAAATAAAAGTAAGCAAGTGTGAGGGCCATACCCAATTCTTCAAGGGCCAGAGCAGAATAAAAAAAGAAGTGATGTGTACTCTGCCCCCGATGCCCATCGCACATCAGAATGTCTGATTCTTGTAACTTTGGTCTTAGACCAGAACTTCCAGAAATGGATCCCAGGTTCTTAGTCCTGGGTTTATAATGGAAGGATGTCACAAACTTTCCTGGGTCAGTGGCTCACATACAGAAGACTGAATAACTTCTCAGCCTCATGATCACATGTGTCTATCAACATAACACACACACTCTCTCTCTCTCTCTCTCTCTCTCTCTCTCTCTCTCTCTCTCTTGCTCTCTCTCTCTCTCTCTCTCTCTCTCTCTCTCTCTCTCTCTCTCTCTCTGTGTGTGTGTGTGTGTGTGTCCAATTGTTTGCATTTCTTTGGAGGAACCTAATATAATCTGTTTACCTAGAATTTATTTAATTTATTTCCTTCAATATTTATACTTTTTTATTGTTATTTTTTTTATTCGATATAATTTATTTACATTTCAAATGATTTCCCCTTTTCTAGCCCCCCCCCACTCCCCGAAAGTCCCGTAAGCCCCCTTCTCTTCCCCTGTCCTCCCTCCCACCCCTTCCCAGTTCCCCGTTCTGGTTTTGCCAAATACTGTTTCACCGAGTCTTTCCAGAACCAGGGACCACTCCTGCTTTCTTCTTGTATCTCATTTGATGTGTGGATTATGTTTTGGGTATTCCAGTTTTCTAGGTTAATAACCAAAAGTTATTGAATAATACATCTTCTGTTGTGTTAATTTTACGACAGTGCTGTTGCTTTTCTTATTTTATTCCTCTTGCTCGGCTTTTTAAAAAACCCAACCCATATTGTGATTCATACAAATTCATGAGGGTCACTACGTCACCCTGTTATTAGTGATGAAATAGCAAACTTTGTTTTTTATGGCATGCAAACACTTTTATCTCTTTCAGGGCTTATTTGTTCCCCTGTGAAGCACCTAGTGTGTGTCTGTGATATCCTGTACTTTATACTGCTAGAAAATAACTATTGTGAAGGAGAAAAATAACCAAAAGTACAGTGTGTCATGGCTGGCTTGATTCTGACTCTCTGAGTTTCTAAACATTGATAGATGTAGTAAAATGTGGAGCCTGTCTTGTGATGTGGAACTATGAAGGTGATTCTTCATGCGTCCCAACCTGAGCAAGGGAATGGCGGCAGCAGCTGCTGCTGCTTTCTCATGTTGATAGACTTAGATCGGTTTCAAAACAACAACAGAAAAATCCCCAGCCTAGGGAAAAAAATGCCAATACTTTAATTCATCAAATAGCCACTTATTGTCTTGTGATTTAATATATATGTATAGATCTAGAAGGCATTTGTGGCATATCTTCCATATTTTCTAATTGGTAGCTCAGGGATTAAGGTCAGAGGATCTAAGTTTATTTCCTAGCTCCCATGTTCAATAGCTTGTAAATGCCTGAAACCCTAGCTCCAGGGGGCTCAGATGCCTCTGTGAGCCTCAGTGCACGCGTGCGCGCATGTGCGCACGCGTACACACACACACACACACACATACACACACACACACACACTCATATTCACTTAGAATTAAAAATCATAACTATAAATGCTTAATATTAAAAATTTCTTTAAGTATGATTTTAATTAATTTTAGTTTTAACTCTAAGCTGATGAAAGATACAGCTTTAATATTCTAATTAAAAATATACTTTAGTAATGAACTATAGAAATGACCCCTGAAAGTAAAAATATTATGTTGGGAATACAAACAAAACAAACAAAATAAGGACAACAACAACAACAACAACAAAAACCCACAACAACAAAGACATTGTGAAGACATAAAAAAAAGAAACAAATTGGGAGCTGGCAAGATGGCTCAGGAGATAAAGGCATTTGCATTAAGCTTGGTGAACTGAATCCAATTTCTGGGCCCTATATGGTAGAAGGAAAAAATTAGCTCCCACACATTGTCCTCTGACCTGTTCATACAGGTGCAAAATGGGTATACGATAAATAAATGTAATAATTTTTAAAATTGCACATAACACTTTAAATTTAAAAAAATAAAATACCTTGTGAAAATTAAAAAAGGAAAAAATAGTATAAATCTTTCATTTAAACTCCCCCACCCCCTTTTTAACCAAGTATTTGGATGTACCGTGCTCATCCAAAATGCCACATTGGTGGATAGAAACAATGGATGTCCTATCCTTTCATAGCAGTTCTTGAAAGCAAGCTGAGTGTGGAAGCACATAACAGGAGGAGGAGAAGGAGGAGGGAGGTGGAGGAGGAGGAAGAGGAGGAGGAAGAGGTCTAAAAGGTAAGGTCTCCAAGGTCTCCAGTGGGAGAATGGGGAGCTTGAGTGAACAGCACAGGGGCGATATGTGGCTAAAATAAGGATTAGGTTATCTAAGGATTAGATGCCAGAGAGGAGATCCTTCAACCCAGGTGTTTCCTCTTGCTCAGAGCCTCCACTGAAAGCAGGGGTGATGCTGTGGACAGGCCCCGAGCACCCATCACTCACTCTGTCCTGTTCCTTACTTCATTCCCTTGCTGCACCAGTCAAGTCTCAAGGATCATTGATTTTCTTCACTCTGTTTCCTTGCCTTTGCCCATCCTGCTTTGAGTTCACTTAATAAAGACAGCACCTGAATACATAATAATACAAAGGTAGCACTGCTGGAGATTGGTTCAAATGCTTTGATTCAATTGAGAATCTACATGTGCCAGTGCTGAAGGGCCTTGTCCCAATTGATTTTAATTGATGAATAAAGTTGTCAGAGGCCAAAGGAAGAATGGGTGGGACCCTTAGTTTGTGCCAGCTAGAATGCAGGAGGAAGAGAAGACACCGAATCACCATGAAGCCTTGGGAGATGGAATGACAGAGAAGCTGCAGGAGATAAAGACAACCAACCATATGCGATTTTGGGTGGGCGGCCACTGGGGTGGGCTTGGGTAGCAGAAGAAGGTGCCCAGCCTTTGAAGTAGTCAAGACATTTTAAAATTAACTGAAGTGTATGAGTGTGTGTGTGTCTTCCATTTGTGGATCCAGGTAGCTCCTAGGAGATTGTGTGACACACCAGGAGCCAAACATTCAGTATGAAGACAAGTAAATGACTTAGTATCTTGAGTTAAAACACACAGCCAAATCAGTGTAGCCCAAACTCACTGCTACATAGCCCTGAGAAGACATTCAAACTGCTGGTCTTCATAATCTTCAAAGAAAGACCTTTATTTTCCAATCTCCAAACCCAGAATCTTCTATTTCGGTCTTCTATTTTGTTCTTTTTGTGTTTTTCTAGTGCCTTTATATCTCCCTTTCTGCAGAGGTTCAAAGTTCTCACTGTAGAAGTTATGATTGTTGATATCATTCAAGCTGGGTTTACACCAAGATATTTTATTGACTTTGACGCTATTGTAAAAGGGAATGTGCCCATGATCTTTTTTAGTGTGTTTATTATTGCCTGGATCTGACCTGGAAGCCTCTTTCCTGCACTCTTTAGTTTCCACAGCCTGGAAAACACTATTTAAGCTGAATAGGGCGGGGAGCAATTGAACCCTCCTTTCTAGTGATGATATCTATGGATCATAACAATGACCAGCATGGTAAGATATGCATGGAGATACAAAACATAGCAGTCCTGTGTCTAATTGAAGACCCAACCAAAAGGAGAAGAATTATGCCTACTACTTGATATCTAGCTAACTTTCAAGGGTAGTGAGATCCTAGGCCTTAAAATAGAACCTACTCCCACCAATTTTCTAGAGCACCATAATTCATTACTATATATTTAAATTTTATCCAAAGACACACAGAGGAATGTAGTTAACACCCAGCATCAAAGAAACTTTTCTTCCTAGCAAATAGGGAACCTAACAGAAAGGACAATGGAGAAACTACCACATCATGAAGAACCCACTCCCAATGGATATGCCTATATCACAGCTCTTACATTTCTGGGCCAGAGGACATCATGGAAGAAGGGAGACATATACAAGAAAGGGGTATAAAAGCCAGAATACCATGACCTATGCTGTGAAACAGTTTATCCTAGAAATGGTTACAATAATGAAACCCAATAATGAAAATAATAGCAATGCCATGCTAACATGAACGGGGAAACTTTCCCATAGCCTACTTGGTAAGTTCCAAAAGAGTCACAGACTATTCTAATCTGCTTTATGATAGTGTAATAAGCACCATGCTTAAAAATAACTTGGGAAATGAAGGGTTTATTTCATCTTACTAGAAAAATCCATCACAGGCTGCTTGCTCTCTTTCTTACATAGCCCGGGGCCACCTGCCAAGGGATGCTGCCACTCACAGAACTTGAGCCCTTTTATACCAACTAGAAATCAAAAGTATACCCAATGGACACAGTCTATTGACACATCTGATGGAGACAAATATTCAATTTCAATTAAGCATTCCTCTTCCCAGGAATTCCTCTTCAAGTTGACAGCCAGCACTAGCCATTTCAGTGACTTTGTCCCCTAAATAAAAATGGTGGCATATAAGGAATCCAAGGCCAAGGATTTCCTCTGCCCTCTGCACAAATGTGCAAACAATTTATATATACACACCCTTACATGCATCTGCATACATATACAAACACACACATAAAAGCATAAGAAGTACTTTGAAGTCACAAAGTAATGAAAAGAAAGTCTTTATTCTTCTTTGAAAAAAGAATATCCTACCTGATAAAATCTTACCATACAGATTAAAATGGGACATGAGACCATCATCTGCTCGAGGTAGAAATATTAGAGTATAGGTCACCTTGTAGTGACAAATATAAAATTACATGACTTTGTGAAATAATTTTGCTTCACTGAGATGTTTATGCCCAATATACTTACAATACTGCAATATGGAAAGCAACTTTCTGAACAGAGGGTGTTTGGCCAAAGCTGTCATGAACAGCTCAATCTGACCCTCACAGTGAAAGAAAAAGAAGGTTTAATGGTAATCATGGTCTCTATTTCCTACTGTCTCTAACATTTTCTACAATAGGTAGAGAAAACCATGTTCTCTCTGATACCTATGTAATAACAACTGCAGTGCAAGACCTATGCACAGCACTTCACAGGTGTTCTGTCACTAACTGGGTAATGAAATATGATCGTTTTGGGTCAGGATGCAACTCACAAGCTTTTAAGAGATGATTTTCTCACCTCTACTTTCCTGAGTTAATACTCAGTTCTTTTCCCAGTAAAGGTGAAGTTCTCTCTTTTCTGGCTGTTCATTTACTAAGCCATGAAATTCTGTCATTTGCTGTGTATTCCTCAGCATCACTGGTGTAAATTAGATAAGATTACATTGTATATTATCACAATAATGACCATTCACTTCTCTCTTCCATAAAATTACAGACAGTGAAGTTATTAATGATTGTAAAGAAAATTGCCATTTGTAAAATGAATAAATGAATGAACACATACATACACACACACATACATGCATGCATGCATGCATACATACATACATACATACATACATATAAGAAGGTTCCAAAAAGGAGATGTAAATGCGTTTTTACTTTTGTATTTTCAGCAGCACATCAAGCTATGTTTTCTTCTGCCTGTTGACTCTATACCATAATTTATCTGCTAGAATCTAAATTCATTGCTGAGAAAGTTCTGTGCCATCCAAAAGATTATTCTAAGGATATAGAATTTATCAGTTGTCAGATAGAATGTCATCAGTTCAAAGGGATCATAAAGAGAATGAATGATATTTGCATCCTCAGGCACCCGAGGTTTTAACTTTCCATGAGTGATGTGTTCAAATCAGGAAGGGAACTTTTCTGGGAGAGTATTTATACAAACGCAGCAAAGTGGCCCACTTAAGATATTACAATGTCAGTTTGTTTTATGAGGCTATAAATATATCCGATCATGTCTTCACAGTTTATGACCCCTGTTTTGTTTTGTGGTACATTCATACATGACACAGTCATTTATTCATGGCAAGGAATTAAACCAGTTTCAACAAAGAAACATGTCCTGTTGTGGGTTTACAATACTTTATCTTTGAATTCAATATTTTCCCCTAGGCAAATCCTGCTTTTATGGGAGGAAACACTGTTTTCCTATTAAACACACTGCCTTTAGAACTATATAGGTGTTTATGGAGTCAGCATTTCATTCAGCTCAGTGGTTACCTCCTGATTTTTCACCTGAATTAAAAAGTGAAGTCGATAGGATACCATTTCCAGAACACGATTGCGTAGGAATGTGCTGAGCTATTCCAATTATGCCTTCCAGCATTTGATTTTGAATATCCATTTTTTTAGTATCAATGATAATCAGCGTATTGTTTACATATACATGTGTGGATGGCATGGTGACAGCATTTCTGTTAAAATGATCTCAGCCACTCCATTAAATCATAAGCAGGGCAGTAATTTTTTTTTTGTACTGTATGATTTGGCTATTAACCTTGATGTTTTCTGGTCAGATGAGTGGACTTGAAAAGGCTTATTCATGTCAGGCAATTGCTTTCTCCAAAATGGCATAAATAAATAAATATGGTGCCTAGACGTTCTGTTCTTTGGGTGTTATCAGCTAGCTGTCTCTGAGCCTCATGCTGAGCACACTCTCCTGTTTAAATGGAGCATTGAAGCCATTCCATCTCTGCTTGCTTCAAGTCAACATGCTCTGCTTCTGTCTGAGCCTGTCATTCCTTTAGCTCATTATGCTGCTGTTAGTTTTGCTTGGCGTATTTTGTTCATCCTTTGGGTCTGACTAGCCTCCTTCAGATTGCCAGATAATTGTTTTCTCATTCAGGTACCATCCATTTTCATTACATGACTGGTCAGCACCACTGAAAGTTGATAAGGATGACTTACATGCATGCCTATTAGACATCTGTGTTGTAAGACTAACTTTTATATGACTTTGTTTTATCGTTTGTATATAGCACCACTTAGACACAATACAAATATCAAATGATGAGGACAAGTACATCAATTATTCACTACAAGTCTTCAAGCCAATATAATTAGCCCCTCTTTTGTTCAGCTAAATAACTTATCATACAATTTCTGTACCTATTAGTTGGTACTAGTGTGCTTAATTCCTTCATGTAGTAATTCATAATTCTATGATATTTAATGCTTCCTTTGAAAAGACAAACCTTTTTAACTTCCATCTACTGTAATAAGATGAATTAATATAGAATATGATTTTTTAAAATGAATCAATGCCCTATCTTTAATATAAAAAACTAGAAAAGAAATGATAACAAATACATATTTGAAAATGCAAATGATCCGTACAGATCAGTCTATGACACATGATGACAAGGCCAGAAGCTTTCATGTACAAACAGGCTCATCACTGTGACAGTTGTAGATACAAACCATTAAGGCGTGCTGTCTAGGATATACAGCCGAGGCCAGAGAGGTGATTTTTCTGCAATAGTAAACAACTCTTGGATAATTTAAAATAAATAAATAAGTATAGTAAAATGCTCCCTCAATCTACATAGTACTTGCTTTGCTGTGGATGGGCATGGTGCTGTTCTTGTGAGCCAATACCCTAATGAATTAAGGAGCCAGTCACTGGGCTAGTATGCAGGACTTCCGGGTTGGATGGAAGGAGAGAGAAAGCAGAGAGTTCGTTCTCTTTGGAATTGGGACAGCAGAGGGGTAAGATGTAGAGTTTCCTAGTATTGTGGCAGATCCAAAAGGATTTGCTACCAGAGGGATCAGATTTTAGTAACACTTACAAGATGAGGTTTTAGTTGTTGGACTCAGAGATTGAATTACCATTCTTTCTGAGCTAAGTTTGTGTTGTGTTTTCCTTCAAGATGAGTTTGCCTGAGGTGCTCCACAAAGGCTGTGGGGGATTTAAAGTATGGGATTGGCAAGGTGGTGGCAACTCGCCAGTGGGAACCTAGTGAGCTGGGTGGAGCTACTGTGGAATTCAGAGTCAGAATCTCCACTAGATAAAAACTGGTCAGCCATTGCCAGTTGTCCATTGCCATGGCTGTCCAGGCTGCCCTGGGGCAGCGGCACAAGTGTTGGAACGTGCCAGTTCTACTTTCTTTAATATTTCACTCAACATTGTATCTTTTCAAAATAATGGGCATTTTAAAATGGGAAATTTCATTTAAACAATTTATCCATGTTTTTAAAGATCTATCTATCTATCTATCTATCTATCTATCTATCTATCTATCTATGTGTGTTTTCATGTTTGCATGTGCACCACCTCCACACCAATGCTACAGAAGATGGAGAGGGCATCAGATCTTCTGGAACTAATATAATGAGACTCTGATATGAGTTCTAGGAAGCAAATCTGGCTCTTCTGGAAAAGCAATATACACTGGGCTAACTAAATAAGGTTTGTTTGTTTTTGAAAGTGCATTTGGGTTTTAAATAAAAGTAAAAATTTAAAAATGAACTCTCTCTTTGTCGTTGGTTTATTGCTATGAAGAGACACCATGACCACAGCACATCTTATAAAGGCAAACACTAAATTGGACCTTGTTTACAGTTTCAGCAACTAAATCTGTTATCAGGATGGTGGGAATCATGGAAGTACATAAGCAGACACGGTGCTAGATAAGGAACTGAAAGTATTACGTTGGTAAACATAGGCAGCAAGAGGAGAGGCAATGAGCTGTACTGGGCCTGGAAGCATCAAAGCCCACCCTCAGTAACACACTTCCTCCAACCAGGGCATACCTTCTAATCATTTCAAACAGTGCCACTCACTGGTGACTAAGTATTCAAATTTGAGGCTAGAGGGGCTACTCTTATTCATGCCCCACAGATTCTAAAAAGCTTTTTCTCCCATTATTATCAAAAAACAGAGAAGTCATGTGATATACAAAGGAATTTTCATAGTTTAAGATGGTTTTACTCATAGGAAGTATATCATTCAGGAATCTTTGAGACAAGAAAAAAAATAACTGGTTTATCAGAATGTCAGCTTGTGCATATTTCTGTCCACTATCTTTTTTTTTAATTTTTTTTCTTTTTTTTATTCGATATATTTTTTGTTTACATTTCAAATGATTTCCTCTTTTCAGGCTCCCCCACTCCTCAAAAGTCACATAAGCCCCCTTCCCTCCTCCTGTTCCCCCATCTGCTCCTTCTCTTTTCCTTGTTCTGGTTTTGCCTTATACTGCTACACTGAGTCTTTTCAGAACCAGGGGCCACTCCTCCTTTCTTGTTGTACCTCATTTGATGTGTGGATTATGTTTTGGGCATTCCATTTTTCTAGGCTAATATCCACTTATTAGTGAGTGCATACCATGATTGATCTTTTGAGACTGGGTTACCTCACTTAGTATGATGTTCTCCAGCTTCATCCATTTGTCTAAGAATCTCGTGAATTCATTGTCTCTAATGGCTGAATAGTACTCCATTGTGTAGATATACCATATTTTTTGCATCCACACTTTTGTTGAGGGATACCTGGGTTCTTTCCAGCTTCTGGTTATTATAAATAGGGCTTCTATGAACATAGTGGAGCATGTATCCTTATTACATGCTGGGGAATCCTCTGGGTATATGCCTAGGAGTAGTATAGCAGGATCCTCCAGAAGTGTTGTGCCCAGTTTTCTGAGGAACCGCCAGACTGATTTCCAGAGTGGTTGTAACAGTTTGCAACCCCACCAGCAATGGAGGAGTGTTCCTCTTTCTCCACATCCTCACCAACACCTGCTCTCTCCTGAATTTTTAATCTTAGACATTCTGACTGGTATAAGGTGAAGGCTCAGGGTTGTTTTGATTTGCATTTCCCTAATGACTAATGAAGTTGAGCATTTTTTTTTAATTTTTTTATTCGATATAATTTATTTACATTTCAAATGATTTCCCCTTTTCTAGCCCCCCCCACTCCCCCAAAGTCCCGTAAGCCCCCTTCTCTTCCCCTGTCCTCCCACCCACCCCTTCCCACTTCCCCGTTATGGTTTTGCTGAATACTGCTTCACTGAGTCTTTCCAGAACCAGGGGCCACTCCTCCTTTCTTCTTGTACCTCATTTGATGTGTGGATTATGTTTTGGGTATTCCAGTTTTCTAGGTTAATAACCACTTATTAGTGAGTGAATACCATGATTCACCTTTTGAGTCTGGGTTACCTCACTTAGTATGATGTTCTCTAGCTCCATCCATTTGCCTAAGAATTTCATGAATTCATTGTTTCTAATGGCTGAATAGTACTCCATTGTGTAGATATACCACATTTTTTGCATCCACTCTTCTGTTGAGAGATACCTGGGTTCTTTCCAGCATCTGGCAATTATAAATAGGGCTGCTATGAACATAGTAGAGCATGTATCCTTATTACAAGGTGGGGAATCCTCTGGGTATATGCCCAGGAGTGGTATAGCAGGATCTTCTGGAAGTGAGGTGCCCAGTTTTCGGAGGAGCCGCCAGACTGATTTCCAGAGTGGTTGTACCAATTTGCAACCCCACCAGCAGTGGAGGAGTGTTCCTCTTTCTCCACACCCTCTCCAACACCTGCTGTCTCCTGAATTTTTAATCTTAGCCATTCTGATTTTTTAAGATGCTTCTCAGCCATCCGAAGTTCTTCAGGTGAAAATTCCTTGTTTAGCTCTGTACCCCATTTTCTAATAGGGTTATTTGGTTTTCTGGGGTCTAACTTCTTGAGTTCTTTGTATATATTGGATATTAGCCCTTTATCTGACGTAGGGTTAGTGAAGATCTTTTCCCAATTTGTTGGTTGCCGATTTGTCCTTTTGATGATGTCCTTTGCCTTACAGAAACTTTGTAATTTAATGAGGTCCCATTTGTCAATTCTTGATCTTAGAGCATATGCTATTGGTGTTCTGTTCACGAACTTTCCCCCTGTACCGATATCCTCAAGGGTCTTCCCCAGTTTCCTTTCTATTAGCTTCAGAGTGTCTGGCTTTATGTGGAGGTTCTTGATCCATTTGGAGTTGAGCTTAGTACAAGGAGATAAGGATGGAAACATTCAAATTCTTCTGCATGCTGACCTCCAGTTGAACCAGGACCATTTGTTGAAAAGGCTATCTTTTTTCCATTGGATGTTTTCAGCCCCTTTGTCCAGGATCAAGTGATTTTTGTGTTCCCATTATACGGTTTCTAGCTTATTCATGTTCCCCTGTATTTCTTTAAGAGATTCATTTGTGTCCTTTTTGTGTTCTTCTAGCAGCATCATGACCAGTGATTTTAAATCCAAATCTTGTTTTTTCTGGAGTGTTGGCATATCCAGGATTTCCTGATGTTGGAGAGTTTGGTTCAGACGCTGCCATATTGCCTAGATTTCTGTTAGTAGCATTCCTACGTTTGCTCTCTGCCATCTTGTTATCTCTGAAGTTAGTTGGTCTTGTCTCTGGCTGATGTTTGAGCCTCCTGTGAGTCTGTAGGGCTATTTCTGCAACACTGAATGGCTGGGTTTCCCCTGATACAGATTGCTGATGTGCTGCCCTTCTCTTGGGTGCCCTTGGAGCCCTAGTGTGCCTTGCCCTAGATTGTGTCTGTGAACCAGGTGGTGCCCATTTGCTCCTTCAGGGAGTGCTGATGTTGTATGCTGTGGGGAACTTTTCTGTGGGAATCAGCAGAATGCTGATCACTGCTGGGCAGCCACTCCCCCAATCGGGTTGGAGCACACAAGGCTTGCCTAGCTGCTCAGGCCCTGAGTCTAGGCAAAGGCCTGGCAAGCTTAGGCCTGAGCATTGTTCACCTCGGGCTATGACTGTTAACTGGTTCTGTTTGGTACCCAAGATGGCAGTGTGTGGGAGTCTGCCTGGCTAACAACCTCCTGGCTGGGTTGACACACAGATGGCCCACTGGACAACCCAGCACCTGTGTGTAATCCAATGCTTGGTGGGCTTAGACCCCTGCTATGTTAGCCTCGGGCTATGCCTGTTAGCTGGCTTTGCCTTTTAGAACTCTCTGGTGTCCCTTAGCCAATGCTCAGGGACAGACTGCCAGGCAAATAACATCCTGGCTGGGTTGGCACACCAATGCCCCCCCAATAGCCCAGGGCCTGGGTGCAGGCCAATGCCTGTCGGGCTTAGACCCCTGCAATGTTGGCCTCGGGCTAAGTCTGCGCAAGTAGGAGCTGTCAGTTCTCTCTGGAGTCTGAGAGCGAAGATGGTGGAGAGTCTCTCATAAATGACTGGCGGGAGGCAGAGTTCTGATATAGCTTCAGAGTGGTGAAAGGCATCTACTTATAAATCTGAACCACTATCTTAATAAACTTGTTGATTTTCCTGTTTATTCCTGATATTCAGTGTTTTGCCCAGGAGAAAGGATACCTATATATTTAAAGGCAATATTGTTTACTTTTCTAAAAACACAGGCTGGCTGAAGGTGTTGAGAGAAATTAGTATGGCAACATAGGACAAGTGAGAGGCACAGGAAACAGAACTCTAGAGAGACAACATGGAGAAATGGAGCATGAGGAAGCCAAAGCAGACACAAGCAACAGTAGAGTCTGGAAGAGGAAGAAACTGGAAAGGTCCCCATGGGGAATTTTCTGAAAAGATATTTTTGCTGATTGTATTATTCAAGCCAGTGTGAAGAAGGTTGATCCCATATCACAATATTATAGCTGTTTCCCAATTCACCTTCACAGAGGACCCTTCTGAACGGCTTCTCAGAGGCAGACTGAAAAAATATACTGCAAGCAAGTAATTTATTTCTAAGCTTTCAATATGGAGTTTTTCTCAACAAGGACCCTAATGTTGTTGCAAAAGAAAAATTTATCACTCATGTTCAGGTAGAATAATGTTCATATGTAAATATAAGACACACCTGTAGAGATATTATGTTTATGCAACATCTACTTATAACAATGCACATTTCTAATTATGCTATTTTAGTGCAAGACACAAAGATATAAAACTGAGTGAGAGGTGTATTTAGTTTTTATGGACCACCTTTCCACTAGATGCAAGAATTGTACCGTGCAGGATCTTTTCAGAAATGATGTAGAAATAGCTTAACACTCATTGAAATCAACAAATAACCCAGCATAACTGGATACTCTAAGCTCCGATGTAATTTTTATGTGTTGAAATACAAGTGCCAGGTACTATCACAATTATTTAATCCTTTGTAAACCTTCATAAGAAGCAGCAGCCATGAGGCAGCATGATGGTTCAGTAGGTAAATAAACTTGCTGCCAAGTCTGACAATGTGAGTCCCATCCCAGGTCCACACATAATGGAAGAACAGACTCCTGAAGTTGTCCACTGACCATGTATACTCTCCCCATAATCCACAATATAAATTTAAAAAGAGAAGAATACTAAGTCATGGGTTTGGGTTCAGAAACTACTTCTGCATTGATGCAGTGAAGGGCAATTCACATATATTCCCTACATTTATGGGTAGCCAGGACAAAATAAAAATAAATTGAAACAACTTGAAATCCATTAAGTAGTAGCTGAAGGCTAATAATTACTATTAACACTCTCTATATGCATATTAAGGAGTTGGGGTTTGTTTAGTACCATCAGAAATAGTTTCTGCTGGATGGCCTATTCCTAAGATCTTGTGGTCCAGATGGGGCCATCCTTGACTGGCCAACTGTGAAGAAAGCATTAGTTGGGCCAGGAGAAAGTAAGTATGCTCCAGTGAACCAGTCCAGAGGGTTTTCCTGGGTTAATGATTGGGTCCTGAGGGGGAGGACTGGGCATGAGATAGTGAAGCTGGAGTCAGGAGGAATGAGAGGGCTGATAGACCAAGCCAAAAAAGTTCATCAATATTATAGCTCTTCATATACCCTTTGAATGAGGAAGCAGAAAACATGCCAGTAAAGTGCATCAGGCAGCCAAGTTGCACAGGACCTCCAGGTTCTCTTTTGCAAGCTACACGCTAGTATAGTAGGCAGGGCATTTCATGTTCCAGTTTCTGGAACATCTGATCACAGCTTTATAGTGAAAAAGTCAAGACACAGGCTCTGACCTCAGGCATTCTTGATCCCTGAGGCAAGTCTATTCCTGTCCTTGCCAACTGTGGCTTTAGCAGGGAACAGTTCAGCACCCACTATTCAATCCACAGGACACTTGAAGGGCTTTTGGCTCTATCTGGCTCCCCAATAGTCCAGCAAATTGATACAAGTAAAGCTTTAAAAAAAAAAGTCATCAAAAAAGTTAATCTTATGGTGATGATGCAAACACAGACACAATATAACTGGCACCCCCCCCCCATTGGAAACTGGCTTGCTCCTGCCTCCTCTGAGGTAGACTGTAAGGACAGGAAGACACATGGAAATTAGACAGTTTGCTTTTTCTCGAAATTAGAATCCATCACAATAGATTCCAAGTTTCCAGTGTTCTGTCCAATCTATAGTGTCAAGGTCCACAAAGTAAGAGTTTCCTAGCAAGTATGATGTTTGGGTTTTGGTCTCTCTATGGTTGTCCTGAAACTTTCTTTGTAGACAAGGGAAGCATAGAACTTAGAGAGATCTCCCTCCCTCTTCTTCCAAAGTGCTTGGACTAAAGATATGCCACTCCTGGCTTTTAAGATTTATTTTATTTGTCTTATGTGTGTGTACACAGGACTGTGTGATTATGACATACATGTGCAGGTTGTCTTAGAAGCCACAAGACAGCATTAGGCCCACTGGATCTAGAGTTCCAGATGGTTGTGAGCTATACAATGTGTATACTGGGAACTGAATTTGGATCCTCTAGAACAGCAAGTGCTTTTAAGGGTTGAACAATCTCTCTGGTCTACTGGCTGTCATTCTTGTTGATACAGTAGCCTCATCCCATTGTAGATAAGTCACACACTGTAAAGATCCATCATATGATACCATTCCAACAATGACACCCAGCCAACATTGGAGTTCAGCAACCAAATCTTGAAACTTAGGGCTTCTTAGTCTCACAGCTTTCCGTATCACTCAAAGAATTCATTAATAAATACTATAGTATTGCATTGTTCTCTAAAATGCTGCTGAGATTTGAGTAGAAATCATATTAAATAATAACATAAATTTGGGAATAATTTATATCCTTATCATATTGAATCTTCTCAGCCACGAACATTATATGCTTTATATTGATCAGAGTCTTGCGTGTTTTTTCTCCATGAATGTTTTTTCGTAGCATATGAATTCCGAATATTTTGTGTTAAATTTGTACTCAAGTGATTTTGTTATTGGAACAATTATAACTTGTATCTTTTTATGCAGATGTTATACATGTCCATGCAGGTGCTGGTATGCTTCTGGGTACACATGTGTGCTTGGTGCGGAGGTCAGAGAACAGCATCAGGATTCATGCTCAGATATTCATGCTCAGTTGCTCACCAATTAGGCTAAACTGGCCGAAGAATAAAACCCAGGGATCTTCCTTTACCTTTTTCTGAACTACACGAATTACACATCTGTATCAGCACACTGAGCATTTTTATGTAGGTTTGGGGATTGAAGACTTGCTCTTGCATTTGAACTAGCTATGATTTCAGCCACTCTCTTAAATTTCTTTTGTTACAATGAGTACTGTTAGTACACACAAATAACACTTAACATTGGGTGTTGACCTTGCATTGTATAGTTGTGTTGAATTCTATCCAATTTTACAATGACTTTTGACTTTTATTCCGGTCAGATTATTTCTCATTCCACTCAAATTTCTTCTTCAAACTTGAGATTATTTAAATTTTGTTTAATTTGAAATGATTTGGTGATTTTCCAGATGTATTTCCATTATTGATCTCTAATTTAATGC
Organism: Apodemus sylvaticus; assembly: GCF_947179515.1. NCBI lineage: Eukaryota > Metazoa > Chordata > Mammalia > Rodentia > Muridae > Apodemus > Apodemus sylvaticus. The sequence goes on from NC_067480.1 coordinate 42,807,069, forward strand.
AGTTTTATTCAGGAAACATACTGTTAGCTTGAAATCACTTTAAATGTATTGATCTTGTTTTATGACCCAATATCCAATGTATCTTGGTGATGTTCCATGTGTACTTAAAAGAAATGTGCTTTCTGCTCCTTTAAGATGGGTGCTCAATAAACTCCAGTTAGGGAAATTTGGTAGACAGGGGTGCTTAAAAATTCCTTTTATTTAATGTCTTTACTGGATTTCCATGTATTTATGCTAACAAGGACTCAGAGCACTTGTGGTGTGAACGATCTTGGTTTACTCAAAGGAGTTAAAACACCCCTTAAAACAGCTTAGGCACTTAGCCCGCTAATTACATACCCACAGCTGACTGTATAGTCATTTCAGACCCACACGCTTTCCGTCTCTTTCATCCTCCACTTCACTTGGCTAGCTTTTAAAATTATGTGTATGCGATTTAAATGGGGTGTTTCTTCACATACTAGAAATTTTTTACAATCTGTTCAAATTACATTGCTATCACACATACTGTTTTTAATGCCACTTATTAGAATTTAATCCCTTGGTGATTAAGAGTATGAATTATTTTTTTTTGATATATGAAAACGTAACATGGATTCTTTATCACAAAACCAACTAGACCTCAATAAAGCAATTAAATCTCAGCCAAGTGGACAATTCTGTTAACACTCATGATCGGGATTCTAGAAGTGGGGAGAAGCCAGCGAGCTGGAAATGGGACTGTGGTTAGTGAGTGAGCTTTCAGGGAACTCCATCTGGCAAGAGAATGAATCTATGTTTGTCTGGGCCCATTTGTCTTAAAACTAATTTGACCAGAGCATGGTGGTATACCCTTAAAATCCAAACACAGTATTATGAGGTCCAGGCCTGCATTGTAAGATTGTGTTTCCAAAATAATGTTCTTCATTAAAAATTTCAACATTAAAATTTAAGTAATTTTTTTAAAATGTGACTTGTCTAAGAAAATCTGTCTAAGACAGTAAGTAAAGGGGAAGAGACCATCAGAGAAGACCAGGGCTGAATGGATCCGACAGCTAACATTCAGCCTGTCCATCTGTGGCAGATCACTAAGCCTCTGTGACCATCATGTCGATCTAGCAATACAGGCAGAATGGAACAGAAAGCAGCCAGACACAGCAGAAATTGGGTAGAATCAAGATGGAGTTCAAACTCAGGTGAAAAGGAGTTTGAATACCAGTACCAAATCCACCCCCCCAGTCTGTGGGAGGATTTCAGATTAATTGGATGTACCGATAGTTGAATGAACAAATGAACTATATAATGCATGGCTGAGAAACCTACCGAGACTTTGAGGTGATGAAAATGGAATGTTTACACTCTTCCCTTTGAGATTCTCACAGTGTAGAAATATCCTCAGATCACCGGGCCAATGACTTTACATGGTTTTCACAGTGTGTTTTGATCCTGTCTGAACAATAACTTAAATTTGATTGTCAGAAAACCTGTGGATACCTCTAGACTTTTTCTGTCATAACAGGGGCTGAAAAATGGACTATATACTGACTACTGTAACTGGCACCATTTTAAAAGACTAATATTTATACTTCATTTTAGAGAGCATAATTTCTTTTTCTCCAGCTTCACAAGTTAGTAATAAGTCATGGTTTAAGACTGTTACATTGCCTAGAGAACAGAAAGAACATGGGCAGCTTTCCAATTTATCAGTAATACAAAAATAGCTGGGTGAGGACAGTGTTTCCCTGCTGCTATATGTTATTTCTCTCACTGAAATTTTCTAACAGAATTAAGGTGATCTTAATTCTTCCTTCATAACTGCTTTAGTGCTCCATACATTTTAAAATCAGATTTTTGACAAGGTCTTACTTACTTCATGCTATTTATGCACATTCTTTTCCAAGGACTTCAGTGAATTTCTAAACCAAGTAATCAGTACAATTTAAAATATGGTCCTCTAAAATCCATGTATTTGAAAAATGTGTCACATACATGTTTATTTTCACAACTACATCAAGTTGAATTGGCTAGTTTAGAGGAATACTAAACACCTCGAAGAGGTAGTGAGGAAAAGGCTAACCTTATCTACCCTTGAGTCCTGTGCATATCTCTACAATACAGCTTACCTCTGTTGCCTCAGAATGCTGACCCGTGTTCTGAACAACAGACATAGTACCTAGTCTCCAAGGTTAACAGCACATCGGTGCAATCTTTCCTTAATGTCAAAAAAAGGCAATGTTATTAGTTTTTCTCTATTTCCATAGGACTCCCGAGTTTTCCATTCGTTTAGAAATGACTGCTCTATGCATTCTGAGTACATTATAGATAATTCATTTATTTCATCAACATTTCCTGACAGGGTAGAAAACAACTCCTTTACCTTCCTACACAGCAAGAGGTTTCCAGTGTTCATTATTAACATCTGTGACATAAGAAAGAAGGGCTTCATGAAGTCACTCTGTGTTGTAGGGTCATGCTTATATACACCCCTGCTCTTTCTCTTAACTCCTAAATATCTGCTTCTGCCGTTCCCTTGTCTGGGTTCTATCCCCACTCTGCACTTACTCTCCATGACCTGGAATGCATTAGTGGAATGAATGCCCCTTTGGCACTCCATGTTCACACCCCCTTTGCAAACACACAGTGTGACCCGCATTGCTTCAGTGTACAGACAGCAAGTAACTTGCCCCTATCCAGTTTCTAGATTCTCTGCACTTAGATTTAGAGGTTTAGGACATAGTTTACTGCAGGATTTTTTTTTTATAGACAGTACCTTAAATATGAGGATTCAGGGAAATACTAGTTTCCAAGCAAGATAAAATTATTTTAAAACAAACTGAGTTTTATCATTGCACACAGTGATTTACAAGCCTATGAGCCAGGTGTGGTGGCAGACATCTGAAATCTTAACACTTGAAAAGCAGAAGTCGAAAAATGAGGAGAGTTCAATTTTGGCACTACACTCACTGTTAAAAAATATTTTTTCTATTTTTGGATACTAGAATTGTTTTATAAACAATTTCATTTTAGTTCTGAACATTGATTTAATAATGTCTGTAGTGATTTTCAGTCACATGAACTATACTTAAATTTTGTGTGGCTAGCATGATCTACTTTAATAAGTCAAGCTTCAAAATTCATTACAGATACAAAGGATGCATTAAACTATAAATTGCATCAGGGGTGGTAAGGCAGTTCAGCAGGTAATGATGTCTGTTGCCAAGCCTGCTGACTTGAGTTTGATGCCCACAGATCCATGTGGTAAAAGGGGCACAGATTTTTTTCTTCTGATTTCCAGTCTGCACATATCCACACACAAACACACAAAATCAATAGATATTCTTTAAAGAAAAAAAGTATTTAGTAGGCTACTTTGTTAAGCAAGAAAAAACACAATGTTCAACACAAACACACATACACACGCACACACATAAATACACAAAGAAAAAGATTGATATTAATATAGATTCCGCAGTTTAAAATTTATCCATTCCCAACAATACTCTTTGAAAATTTCCTGTATCCTCTTCCCTAGTCAAGGCAGTAATGCATGGAAAATGACAAGAACCAGTCCACGCAATGACGCTTTCATTATTATTTTTTTTTTTTAGATTTTTTTGACTCAGTTATTTATTCATTTTACAACCAGGATCACATCCTCCCCTCCCCCTTCTCCTCCTGTTTCCTGTCTTTCCCCTCCCTTCCTCTCACCTCTCCCCCATCTGAACTTTCTCTTCTCAGAAAAGAGGAGGACTCACATGGATCATTAACTAGCCCTTGCATATCAAGGCTAGGTACATCCTGTTCACTGAGGCTAGACAAGGCAGCCCAGTTAGGAAAGGGATCCAAGGGCAGGCAACGTAGACACAGACAGTCCCTGTTCCCACTTTTTAGGAGTCCCATATAAGGACAGCGGCACAACTGCTACATATGTACAGAGGACCTAGATCCGTCTCATTCATGCTCCCTGATTGGCAATTCAGTCTCCATGAGCCCTTATAGGCCCAGGTTAGTGGAGTCTGAAGGTTTTTCTTGTGGTGTTCTTGACCACTCTGGCTCCCTCAATCCTCCCTGCAGTTCTGTGGTGGTTTGAATATAGATATTGGCCCATAGATACTGCCACTGTTAGGAGGTGTGGCCTCGATGCAGGAAGTGCATCACTGTGGGGGTGGGCTTTGAAGGCAGTCTTCTCCTGTTTGCCTTCAGAACAAGATGTACAAGAACTCTCATGTAAGCTAGTGCTTTGGGCTTGCCAGCCATGCTGCCATGCTTCCCACCATGATGATAATGGGCTGAACCGCAGAACCAGTAAGCCAACCCCAATTAAGTGTTTCTCTTTATAAGAATTGCCTTGGTCATGGTGTCTCTTTACAGCAATGGAAACTCTAAGACACCCTCTTTCACAGGATTCCCTAAGCTCAGTCCAATGTTTGGCTGTGGGTTTCTATATGTTATTGAGGAGGGATGGTTATCAGAACCATGTCAATGATAGTGCTTTTACTCCACTTGACCTCTAGTTATTTCAGCAAAGCTGTATATATGGCACATCTTCAAAACATCTCCAACCCCATAAAAACTAGTTTTAAAACAGTGCCTAGTGGTGAACACTGGCAAGCAGAGATACATGAAAGGGGGCATCTGCTATTATCCCTTCAGTATACTGAGTTGTAGATACTCAGAATTTTACAGAAGAGAGAAGCAGCTCTTATAAACAATCAGTGGAAATGGACAGTTACTATCTAGCCCTTCAAGTCTAAGAGCACAAGAAAGGATTTACAGGACTGAGCATTTTCATACAATGTTCTTCTTGTATATGCATACATACCTTTGTTCTGTGGCTTGTATGCATGTATGTATGTGTACCCTGAATAACATTTCCCCCACAAACCCTGAATGAGATATGTTTTTGAAGATGATTTCAGTTTCAAACACATAAAGGAAAATTTCAGCAATAAGTTCTCTAAATCAGCAATTGGATTTTCAGTTAGTTGATAATATTCATGTAATTGAATTTGATAGAATAAGATATTAATTGTTTGAATCATAGTCAACCATGTGTATAATGGCATATGCATCATTACAATTCTCCAGTGGGGCTTGCAGCTAGAATGCAGAGACTGTGATATATGAGTCACAGATGTGCCTCATGCTAATCTCACTCTCTGTGTATAACCATTATCTGTCGTTTGTATGCACATGATGTGGGCAAGACTTCACAATACCTTAAATGCTTGTTTCAGTGTCATTGCTATGACCTTATTATGATGTTTTCTTCTTACCAAGCCAAGGCCCCATCCTTACCATTTTTCTATCTATACCATGCTGTAAGCTCTTGAGTTCGAAAACAGCAGGGGGTGGCCTTCCTCAATGCCTGCACTGTATTGTCATACTGCTTCCCTGTGCCCAATAAGCTAAATAACATACAAGAGAAATAAGAATTATCTGGAGAGAATGTAAAAAATTTGAATGAAACTTCATGCTACTCACAGAATGAGTAATGGTCTGTGCCCACAGATTCTCCTTTGATAGATACACCTCTGAAAGTATTTTCATAACTATGTTCTATTTTGCTCTTTTTGTTGATTCATAAAAGACAATTGAAAAGTGTTTAAGAATGTTAAGTGGTTCTTCTCTTTAGAGAAATCAAGGCTAGGTAATAGATGGCTAAGTGAAAAGGATAACAGAGACAAGGTTGGGGATAAAGTGTCACCCGAGACTGTCATGCGTTTCTGCCACTGTTGCTACTTTTGGAAAACATGCTATTTAAGGTTTTTTTCTTAATGAAGTTAGAGTGAGCTAATTCTAAACTTGTACTTTAATGAAAAATATTAGCATTCCACTGATATTGGAAGTAACACTGGAAAAATATTAGCATTCCACTAATATGAAAGTAACATTGGAAAAATATATCTACTGCTTAACTTTAGATAACTGATATATTTAGCATTTCCAACTATTTTTAAATGATCTTGTATTTGCAAAATGGCTGCTGTTACATCTTTTAGATAATAAGCAAAAAACTTGTAAATGTGAGCCTTCCTTAGAAAATTATTATTTTATGTTTATAAAATTACTAATAGTAGCTAATATTTATTTCACAGTCTACACCATTGTTCATAACAGTTTAGGTTTAAAGAATAAACTCTATGACTTAAAGTAAATGTTCAAGAAGAAAATTTTGTTAAGCATGTTTTACTTGGAACAGTGAAAATTAATTCTGAGACAGTTAATTTAAATGCTCAGTGAAAACAAAAATTGTTAAAATATCATCAGAACACTATGAAAGTAACATTGGAAAAAATTTATCTACTGCTTAACTTTCATACAAAATGTCTGGCATCCACCTGCACCTGCTCACATGACCTCATACATATCAAATACACATATACCACTCAAACACATCATGCACACATATACACACTACTGCCCCCCACCACACACAACATACACACACATATATAGACACATACATGCATACACACAAACACAAAAACACACACACAAACACCACACATACACATATGCATACTACAACATAAATACTTCCCCTGACACACTATACACATACCATACACATACACCACACACATACATACACAAACCACACACCATATACCACATACACAATACATATACAATACACACAAGCCACACACACATATACTGTATACATATTACACATACCTACATACCACATACACCTGCATAAAAACATCCCTCACATATAAACCACAGAAAGAAACCCCCTTACTTCTCACACACCATAGCCATGCATACCATACACATATACACACATTTCATATGCACACACACACCACAACATGCACATACCTGCACCCACACTAATACACACTACACATACCTTTATACTCATACACACAGCACATACTATACAAACCATACATACCACATAGATATCATACCACACCTTGACAAGCATGCACACAAATAAAAGCAATTATAATTCTTTAAAAGACAATTCTTAAACTTTGGTTAGCCTTCTTTAAATACATTCTAAATCTGAATTGTAAGCTTCACATTTTGCTTAGGAAATAGAGAACAAATAATGCAAAAAGTGCAGAATTTTTGAAATATAGGAACTCAGAAAACCAAATATGAAAATCCAAACAAAAGGACACTTTCAAGCATTAAATTAATTTTCCAAAAACTTCTTACTGAACATGCCACCCATCTGTGAGCACATGAGCATGTGTGTCTAGGAGAATGATAACCGTGCTGACCATCTGCAACTGTGCACCAATTATATGGAATGGACTTGTTGTGTCTACTGTATCAATTTAAAATTAATCCAGCCTCCTAATGAGAGGCTAAGTGATAAAAAAAATTCAAGGCCACTTATTAAATCACTATTTTCATGCAATTTCAATATGATTATTCTTAGAGAGGTGACCTTTGTATATTTTCCTTTAGAGGAAGTATATTTTAAAATGCCACATGCAATATTAAGAAAATTTTAATAGTCACAAAACTCAGGAAATGTGTATTCATAAATAAAGAGTGATGGAACTCTTTGTAAACCACTTATGTCTTGGTAAAGTTTATTGTCTGACTCAATACTGAGAAAGATAATGTAAATACAATAGACATCTTTGGGGAAAAATAGAGGTCTCAAACAAATGCCAAACCCAACCACCAGCTCTCATTAGCATGAGCCCTAGGAACTGAATAGTACCCTCCACCTCCAGAACTCATATACTGAGACTCTGCCCATCATGACTTCTTCAAAGAAGGAATTGATTTGAGCTACATGCGTTCATAAGAGTGAGGTACCAAGCAAATAGGATGAGTGGATTTAAAAAGCACCCCAGAGAGTCTGTGTCCTTTGGTGTATCAAGGCCATAGGCAGTCAGTATTCTGTATCCTAGGAAATGGACCAACTGGCACCTCGATCCTAGACTTTCCAGCCTCTATAACTAGGGAAAATAAATGCCTGCTTTTTAATACCCAGTCCGTGGTATAATGTCATGGCAGCTTCCACAGACAAAACCAGGGATGCCAGAATTTATTTACTCTCTATTTCACAGGATTCTAACAAGGCTGGTTGTATGACCTGAATATTTATTACAAACAGAAAAAGTAACCTGAAAAGCAGATAGAAAGTTATCAGTCTGGACCGCTTATCCCATGCGAAGTAGGACAGAAATAAGTTGAAGGCCAGAGGACGATGCAGAACTGGAAAGGGAAGGCATGACAATCTCAAAAGTGTGGCAGGATAGCAACATCATTTATGCTGGAGAACCCTGCCTCACAGCTCAGAACTCCCCAGGCATCCAAGTTTATTTAGTAGAAAATATATAAGGTCAGGAAAAAGGTTTCAGCAGTTCCAGTCCCTATTGTTTAAATAGGATTCTATTGGATAAGAATCTTAACTTGCTAGAGAAAAACTTTCTCAAATTATAGGAAAAAATCTCTAACCAAATAAAAAAATATTCCTTAGCCAAACAAGAAGAAGGATATGACTCATTGGGGGATCAAAGATGCCCTGCAATTGTCAGTCTTCAAGCGGCCCTACCTAGGGTCCCTGACCTCCTGGTTCACATACCTTATACACTTTACATGTCACCACATCTGACAAGATTTGTACATAACATGACCCATGTTACATGCCAGAAATAAGATGCTGTTTCTGAGATACAGTGGTTTCTCTTCCCCGTCGTCTCCTCATTTCCCTGTCTCTCTGCCTCTTTCTTCCTGTACTGTTCTCCCTTTTTCCTCTAATCTCCAGAAGAGCCAAGCACTCTGTAATGGGTAACACCATGGAAATAACATGTAATGAAACATCTGCCAACAGCCATGTGACTGAGCTTGCCAACTAACTTTTGTGTCCCAGTTACATTTTCAGAAAGTCACAGCACTGGGAAGTAATTGGCCTTTAACATCCAAAGAGATTCTTTTCCAGTAACACTGAGCTAAGTCACTCACAGGCTCATGGAACTCAAAATCTAGGTGATTGTACATGTCTGATGCTCAAAGGTATTAAGTGTCAATATGGGTTTTAATGCAGAAACAGATAAAAGGTACAGATTTTTCACAGTCATTGTACCCTGAATCAAGTAAACACCTAATATAGGGAATCACTTTAGCATCATGCAATTTGAAGTAGCTAGAAGGCTTTCACAGGTTGTAGTGAGGACCAGCAAGAGTGCTTGCTGAGGGAAGCCTGATATGGCTGTCTCCTGAGAGGCTCTGCCAGAGCCTTGACAAATACAGAGGCAGATGCTCGCAGCCAACCATTGGACTGAGCATGGGGTCCCCAATGGAGGAATTGGAGAAGGGATTGAAGGAGCTGAGGGGCTTTGTAGGCCCATGGAGGGAGCAACAGTGTCAACTGGCCAGACCCCCAGGAGGTCCTGGGTACGGGACCACCAACCAAAGAGTACACGTGGAGGGACCCATGACTATGGCCGCATTTGTGGCAGTGGATCGCCTTGTAGGACATCAGTGGGAAGAGAGGCCCTTGGGCCTGAGGGTATTCAATGCCCCAGTGTAGGGGAATGTCAGGGAGGGAAGAAGGGAGCGGGTGGGTAGATGAGTGGGTGGAGGAGCACCCTCATAGAGGCAGGAGGAGGGGGGATAGGATAGTGGGTTTCCAAAGGGGAGACTTGGAAAGGCGAAAACATTTGAAATTTAAATAAAGAAAATATCAAATAAAAAAAGAAAATATCCAATAAAGAAAATGGGAAAAAAAGAATGCATGGAGGGAAAGGGAACTTGGTAAACTTAAGTTTATTCCTGGAACATGCATGGGTATAGGAGAGATCCAAGTCCCTCAAGCTGGACTTCAATCTCCACACATGCTGTAGCATATGTGCTCCATACCCTACATATACACATACACACACATACATACACATACACATATACATATAAAATAAGTAAATAGTATTGTTTTTTAAGTTTTAATCAAAGTTTTGAGCATACTGAATAGACACTGGGAAGCCACAGAGGAGGAACTTTCGAAAATGAGTCAAATTGTATTGTAACCTGGTGGAGTGTACTTGCTGTCAGTCACAGAACAGTGAAGCATCCTGGCACCCATGGTGATGTGGGAAGTAGAAACTGTACCTGCTAGCCTGGGTGCTCTAGACAGGGAGGGTTCCTACCAGAACACCAATTGTACTGTTCTCTCTTGTTCTCTGCCTGCTGCTAAGAGATGTGTGGAAGGAGGTCTGCAAAGCAAAGAAAGGACTTCAAAACCAGAGGAAGTTGGACGTTGCTGCTTTTCAAGACCCATGGTTTTGCAAAATGCAAGACCAGATTAAAATTAAGAAGCTGGGGCTAAACAGTTAAGAGCTATGCTGCTCTTGCAGAAGACCTGTGTTTGGTTCCCAGAGCCCACATGGTAGCCCACAAACCTCTGTAACTCTATTTCCCAGGGATCTATGCCCTCTTCTTTATTCTGCAGGCACTGTTCATGTATGTGGTATGAATATATAGATGCAGGGAAACAGATTTTATGTGTGTGTGTGTACATTTTCTTTGGCTTTTTTCTTTTGTTTATTTTGTCTTATTCTTGTTTATTTGTTTGTTTTTGTATTATTTTATATTATTTTATTGTTATTTGTTAAATGCCTGTTTGTTTTCTAAGGAGAGATAGAAGGAAATAGATTTGAAGGGAGGGGGTGTGAGGAGGACCTCAGAGGAGTTGCAGAAAGGAAACCATAATAAGAATATATTGGATGAAAAAAGGCCCTTCATAATAGTCACAAATAGCATGAAATACCCTTGTATAACTCTAACCAAGCAAGTGAAAGATGGGTGTGACAAAAACTTCAAGTACCTGAAGGAAGAAATTGAGGAAGAAATCAGAAGATGGGAAGATCTCCCTTGCTCATGAATCAGTGAAAATGGCCATCTTACCAAAAGAAATCTACATTCAATGAAATCCCAATCGAAATTCCAACATAAGTCTTCACAGACCTTGAAAGAAAAATTCTCAACTCTTTCTGGAAAAACAAACCACCTAGGATAACTAAAACAATCCTGAATAATAAAGGAACTTCTGGGGGTATCACCACCCCTGACCTAGAGTTGTACTACAGAGAAATAGTAATAAAAACTGCGATATAAAAACAGACAGGTGGATCAATGGAATTGAGTCAAAGACCCAGAAATAAACACACAAATACAGACACTTGATTTTTGACAAAGAAGCCAAAACCATACAATGGAACAGGGAGTGCATCTTCAACAAATGGTGCTGATTTAAGAGAGTGGCCACATGCAGAAGATGCAAATAGATCCATATTTATCACCCTGCCCAAAACTGAAGTCCAAATAGATCCAAGATCTTAACATAAAACCAGACACACTGAATCTAATAGAAGAGAAAGTGGGAAACAGCCTTGAATGCATTGGCATAAAAGAAAACTTTTTAAAAGAGAACACCAATGATTCAGGCATTAAGGTCAAGAATTAATAAAATTGAAAAGCTTCTCCAAAGCAAAGGACTCTGTCAAGAGAACAAATCAGAAGTCTACCGATTGAGAAAAGATCTTCTCTAACCCTTAGTTTGTCAGAGGGCCAATATTAAAAATAAAGAACCCAAGAAGTTAGACTCCAAAATACAAAAACAAACAAACAAAAAAACCCTATTTTTAGTAAATGGAAAAAAGGCCTATAGGAAGAGCAAAATATCAACCAACCAGCCTACCCTGCACCCCAGAGCTCCCAGGGACTAAATCCCCAATGAAAGAGTACATATGGAGGGATCCATGGCTCCAGCTGCATATGTAGCAGAGGATGGCCTTGTCAGGCATCACTGCAAGGAGAAGCCCTTGGTCCTGGAAAGGCTCGGTGCCTCAATGCCAGGATGGGGAGGCAGGAGTGGGTGGGTGGTTAGGGGAGCAGCCTCATAGAAGCAGGGAGAGGGAGGATAGGAGGTTTCCAGAGGAGAAACCTGGAAAGGGAATAACATTTGAAATGTAAATCAATAAAATATCAAGTTTAAAAAAAAGAAAAAAAGACAGTCACATAACAAAAAATGTTGAAGACTTTGAAAGATCACATGTGGTTTGTGGTGATCAAGACAACCTTCTGAATAATTTAAATGTGCACTCCATAAATACTCTTATGTGCATGTGCCTTTATTGTTTTATAAAAACATTATAAACTCTTTTGAGGTAGTTAACAGTACAGTATCTCAAAAAATGTTAGTGGTTCAAAGTAGAGACAGAAACCACATGTTTGAAAAACCACATGGGCATGGAAGTCACCACAGAGTTATCACCCATAGCTTCAAGATTTTAAATAGTGTATATCAGCTGAATCACAAGTCTGAACCAACCATGACAGATGTGCTGAAATAAAACATGACATTTGTAGGCACAAAGATATAAATCAGAACACAGGAGTTCTGGTTTTGATGCAGTGGGTGGTTTCATTGCTATAGTTTGGGTGCTATGATTTTTATCTACATGTTAAAACTACAGTGCTATGTTTACGGTGCTATGGTTTAGGTCCCAAAGTTTGGGATCTGTGATAGGTACTATGACTTAGTACCTGTGGTTTGAGTGCTATGATTTAGGTACTATAATTTTGTTCTATGGTTTAGTCATTATGGTTTAAGCAATATAATTTAAGCAATATAGTTTGTTACAATGGTTTAAGCTCTGTTGGAGCCATGGTTTGGGCAATATGGTTTAAATGCTATGATTTGGCTCTATGTTTTAATAAAATAGCATGGCTTAGACTGTTTTTATAACCTGTTGTGGCAATATTTTTCTTTTCTTTCACAGCCATTCTTGGGCTTGGTATGGTTTTGTTTGTTTTTAACTATAGGCTAATTTCCATACTTTCACATGTATTGAATATGATACTCTGTAATGCATTTCATATACTTACAAAAGAGTTTAACACATTGTGTGTGTGTGGGGGGGTGGTGGGTGTGTTTGTACATGTGTGTGTGTGTGTGTGTGTGTGTGTGTGTTTGTATGTGTGTAATAATGATAAAACTCAACCCTGGGTATCCTTTTATAGTGGCCATTTTTTTTTTTACTTGATACAACATCTTTTGTTGCCTGAAAGCCACTGATTAAGCTGTTGTGGCTGGCCAGAAGTACCCAGGAATCTTCCTCAGCACCAGGATTACATGTGCGCACCATAATACCAGCATTGGGGGTTTTGTCTGACTGTATTTTTTACTTTTTTGCAAGTTGGAATCCTTATGTTTCCAAGGTGAGCACTTTATCATAAGCTGAGCTATTTATCTAGCTTCAATTACTTTATTATCATTAGTTGTAGTTTGAAACACATACTGCCAATTTCCCAAATTAATCCAAAGTATGTAATTATGATAAATGTTTTTGGATTTATTTTAGTAAGTGTTATTTAATTGATATTTTGGTTTAGATTCTGCTCTGTATTTCCAGTTTTATATCAGGGTATACTGAGAATATGGCTTACAAGTGTAAAATATTTGAAAATTACAATATTAACTTTTTATTGTAGGATATGATCAATTTATTGCTTTGTAATCTTCTATCAGTGTTTGAAAAGATATGAGTTGATTTTAGAAATTAAGATTATATGTACGTTTAAATATATACAGACAAATATATTACTATGTTTTTATATCTATTTAATGATCTATACTTATTTCTTTAACCTACTGAGGATTTAGAAAACTAATCCTTGCTAGTTCTTACTTTGATAGTAGAATTTCTTCTTTGTACAGATTGACATTTGCTTTGATTTGTTACTTAATGTTTGTTGTCTCTTAAAGGAACAGCACTGTCATGTGTCAAATGCAATTTCTATAGAGTCCGAGCAAATAGTTTCAAAATTCAGCTCTACCGTTTGTTGAGTATATGACAAAACAAGGTTCTTAATTTATCTAGAGCTCAAGATTCTCATTCTTGAAATGTATATGATGATGATTGTTGCCTTATGTTGGGTTACTATGTAAGTTTCTCTGGATCCTCATCACATAAAATGTATGTGAGAATGAATGGTACCTAACTTTAGGCTACTGGGTAAGTTTCTCAGGATCCTCATTCATAAAATGTATGTCATGATGAATGATGCCTAACTTTAGGCTACGGGGTAGGTAAGTGTCTCAGGATCCTCGTTCATAAAATGCATGTGATGATGAATGGTGCCCAGCTTTAGGCTACTGGATATGTTTCTTGGGAACCTCATTCATAAAATGTGTGTCATGATGAATGGTATCTAACTTTAGACTACTGTATAAGTTTCGAAAGCTGCTACTTGTGACACACTTGGAACACCATGCTTTCGGGAAGCAGACAATAGCTAGCCCTTCATACTTCTTGGAATACAATAGGTATAGTGCATAGTACGACCATCTGGGTTGAGATTTTAACGTGATATATATGCGAGAACCTTTATTTCCTTTAATATTGATATTTTTACATTATATTTTACTTGAGTTTGCCTAGTATTCTGTGGCATTATGTGTTGTGATGCCTGGATAGTATTATTAAAAAGCAAAAAATAAAAAAAGCAAAACTATTTATTGACATAAATAATTTAAGAAGGCTGAATCTAGACATTTATTTCAATGATTCTGTTTTTATTTTATGTGTTTATTTCCTTTTAATCACTTAACAGTTCATGCTGTATTATGCTAATTATTTTATTCTTTGACGAATTATACATGTATATGTTGTTTCTTGATCATAGAAACTGCTCCTCCCACAACACAATTCCCACTGAGTCCATTTAGTGTTCTCTACATGTGGTGTTATCCATTGGGAACTGGGAAAGCGACAGTGGTTATTCTGCAAAGGGAAGTGACTCTCTCCCTCACAGCAGTCTCAACTACCAATGGCTCCTTAGCTAAGGTGGAGTTTTATGAACCCTTCCTTCATTCATACTAATGTGACAGTCTTGTGATAGTCTTGTGTAACCAGAGCTCTTAAAGAGTTCACATGTGCTACTTCCTATCATGTAGGGAAGACATTGTTTATAATTTTTATATAATTAAAAACTTGTGTTTCTTTAATATTTTGATTTGAGTTCTTTGTATAATAGTTAAAAATTATAAACAACACTTTTGCTTATCTTGTGATAAAAACAAAAACAATTTATCACTATAGGATAAATAATTTTATCTTTATCTTTTTCTCCTAAACTTCAAATGATTACAGGTTTCATAGGAGTAACCTTTGAAACTTGATTAACACTATATTGATTTTTAAAATCAGAGTATTGAAATATTTTCTGGAAATATCCATATTATAATGCACATATTAAAATAAATACAATCTTAGTATAATAAGCTTTTGTTTTTTTAATTAATTTATTTACATACCAATTCTGCCCCCCTCCTCTTCTCCTTCAGAGAGTCACTTCCCCCCGTCCCCATCCTCTATCCCTTTTCTCTAAGAGGGTCCTCTTCCATATGTCTCTACTCTGGTGCATCAAGTCTCTATAGGGTTAGGCAGGGTTAGGCACATCCCCTCCCTTAGAGGCCAGTCAAGGTAGCCCTGTTGGGGAATGGATTCTACAGTTAGGCAACAGCTTTAGGGACAGTCCCTGCACCAGTTGTTGGGGACCCACATGGAGACTGAGGTGCATGTCTGCTGCATATGTGCCAGGGGCATTGGTCCAACCAGTGTATGTTTTTTAATTGGTGGCCAAGTCTCTGAGAGCCCCCCCCCCCAGGTATTCCTGAATCTGAAATTTTATTGTTATAATATTAATTCTATCTATCTATCTATCTATCATCTATCTATTTTTAATATCTATTTTTAAGTGTTGTATACTCGGGATTTTTTCCCCATTCTGAGTTTGAAAGAGTTACTGGGAGTTCTTTGGAGATGTGCTCACAGGTAGTTTGCATGTGTTTTAGTAGATGTTCCTCTATGTTCATAAAAGCAATGTTAACTGGATTTAGTGTGTCTGTAAGAAGTTAGGGGTGATAGGAGAGAATGGGTATGTTCAAAACACATTGTATTGTATACATGTATAAGATTCTAGAAGAATAAGAATACACTTTTAAAAACAAGATCTACACTTTGAACACATTTTTCAAACAAGAGTTTGTATGACACAATTTTCTAATTGGAGTAGTAATGTGCTTTTTGTTGTTTGTTTGGCTTTGGTTTTTAGTTAGTTTGTTTTACATTTTCTTCTTTCTTTGCTTATGTAATGAGGAATATTCATGAGCCAGGTCAATCTCCTGAGCTGGCTATGGCTCACAAGTGACATCTGACTTGCTGCCTAGTAAAGTCCTGATGTGCTGGAGTGATAACTGATGCCCGTTATCTCTATCCTTCTCCAAACGGTAATTCAGCTTCAAAACTATTGGAGACTCACAGTAGCAAGCAGACCCTCTACTACCTTTGACTAACTGTCCAGGTTGAAGAGCCTTGTTTGCCCTCTACTGTTCAGGAGTTATGTTTACAATCAATTTAGGGTCAGGCAAATCCAACTGTGTCTCCACCAATCACTGAAGATGAGAGGCAGCTGTAAAATGAGGCACAATCTCCTTATTATTTAAAAGTACCCTAAAAATTTGTATTGTTATATTCTATTATCATGTAATTAAGCCCTACAAAGGATTGTGGCAAAGGTAGTTTGTAGAGTAATAGAACCAACAGATATGTAAAGATCAAAACACAACAAATCATCTCTAGTATAAACTATGAGAAATTTAGTAATAAAGTTTCTTGATATTTGATTGTCAGAAAGAAGCATTTATTAAATATCAAGTGTATGTAGAATATTATCAAAACAATTAATTGGATCAAAATAACAAATTATCATCTATTCCATAAATAATGCATGTTATTAGTGGCACAAAACTATATAATGACACTAATTAGTGTTTCTGAGTATATTTAAATAGAAAATAGTCTTCATTGTCCACGGGAATTTCAATGTTCCAGAACCCCTGCAGAAGCTAAAATCTGTGGATGCTCAAGTCCTTTGTGAAAAGAGTCCCATATCCCCACATGCATATCTCACATCCCCATGCAAATTTGAAATGCCCTCCAGGTTACTTGTAATACATACTAAAGTGTAAATAATATGGACATCTTTGTTTAATAGCATTGTTTAGGAAAGGAAGGCAAGAAAGAAGTCTGTACGTATTCAAAGCAGAAGTAACATTTTCTGAATATTTTTATACATCTTGATTAAATTCACAGACATAGAATTCATGGGTATCAGGAGAAAGTAATGCAAACATTTCTAAACAGGGAAACAAACGCTATAATTAGAAGGCATTGCGATTTCCACATGTACTTCCTTTTTGACCTTTAAAGTTAGTTTAGTGACATTTACAAATGAAATATATTGATAGCGTAAGGAAGAAAATGTCTGTTCTTGACAGGAATAATCATTAATCATTACTGTAAAATATAATCATATTGTAAATGCGAAATTTTCCAATGATTAAAACATTAGGTGATGGCATTGTTTTATGTGTTTCAATTACACTATCTAAATGTATTTTTAGTTAAAAAATATGAACAAGCTCTTGACTACGTATACCAAATATAAGAATATATCTATAAAAAGAAATGTGGTCAACTTTTTCCCCATTTGTATCTGTGATCTCAATTTATACTGCACACCACCCTCAAGCCAACCTTCTCAAGCAGTAGCTTCAAACCTAGCATGTGCTGTAAAGGTTTTATTTTCACTGCCATCTAAATAAAAGAAAACTACCACCAGCTATTCTAACCTCCACCATTATTCCAAAAAATATCAGGTAAAACCAGGATACAGGACACAGGTTTGTTTCTGACTCCATATGCTATAATCATGCTTACACTTCCATGTGTGTCTTTTGTTCTAGTTATCATCCACTGTTTCAATTCTACTTAACCACCAAAAGGCCACATCACAAGTTATACTTATTAATACTTTCTTCATTCCGCCGGTTCCTTGCCATCACAAAATTGCCTTATATAATAGATATTTATATGCTCAATGCATCACTTCCTAAAGCCCGAGGGCTGATCTTCCCCATATGTGTTTTTTGTCTTACTTAGTACAAAGCTTGTCTTACAGTTTGTCAGTTGTTTACTAATTCCATTAGCTCAGGTTAGAGACTAAAATCTTAGTACATGGCCATGGTATCAGCTAAATATCAGAGTTGACAGCCCACCCAAACCATTCTTGTCATAAAAAAGAGAAAAACCAGCTGCTATTAGAATCAACTTTTTCAGAACGTTAGAAAACAATCAATAACTCATAGCCACCTAGGGAACGTTGAATTAAGGAAGAGGCAAAATGTAATCAATAAGAAAAAAGCTGTTGCTTTCTTCTTAGGTCTTATCCACCCCGCATCCTGAACTGCAACTCTCTATCTCAAAGAGGAATTAAACTATCTGGTTCTGTACAGAGAAGAGCTGGGCTAATCAAAAAATCTTTGTGTTTATTTGTTCTAAACTCTTTTGGGGTTGCTGAAAGACTGACACCATGTAGTGTCTCGTCTAGTTTGGATAACACTTGGGAAAGAGAGTCATCAGGTATTGTCCAATACACACATCAGTAATAGAGTGAAAACACAAACTTGAGCGTGGTAGAAAATACTGGTAAGTGTATATCTGATACAAATTGATACAGTTATATCTGTACACTAAAGATACTTTAGACAATTAAAAATTTGGGAAATGGACTTTGTAATAGCTAATTTTTTGTGTCAGTTCAATTGTGCTTTAGAATGCTTGGACAGGGATAAAGCATCAGTTAAGGGCCATCTGAATCAGTAGGCTTAGACTCATTGTTCAGATGGGTATTGTCCATTATGTTGAGGATCCTGGAATAACAAAAAAGAAGCAAGGGTGAATGTGCTGTCTTCTTCAAGCAGATATTAGTGTTCTTGACTTTCCAGACCTTGGGTTTGGTCTATCTTGTGCTTGAATTTTGCAGTCATTAGATTATGGGAAAATTCTGCCTCCATAGATTCGTGAATTAATTCATTAGAATAAATCTTTTATATAGAGCTACATATTCTATTTTGATGTGTTTTTGTTGTTGTTTTGTTTGTTTTTAATTTATTTATTTATTCATTTACATCCTTATCGCAGTCCCCTTCCCCTTTTCCTCCCAGTCTCGCCCTCACACACCCTCCTCCAAACTCCTATCCTCTTCTGTGAAAGGAAGCCCCACTCTCATGGGTACCAACCTGTCCTGGCAAATCAAGTTGCAGCAGGACTAGGTGAATCCCCTCCCACTGAAGACAGAAAGGGCAGCCCAGCTAGAAGAAAAGAATGTAAAGGGGGCAACAGAGTCAACAGAGTCACATGGAGACCACACTAAACATCTGCTACATATGCATAGGGGGGTCTAGTGCCAACTCAAATATACACTTTGGTTGGCGGTTCAGTCTCTGTGAGCCCCCATGGACCCTAGTTGACTCTGTATATCTTCTTGTGATGTCCTTGACCTCTGTGGCTCCCTCATTCCTCTCACTCTTCCACAAGACTCCTTGGAGTTCTGCGTAATGTTAGTTGTGGGTCTTTGCATCTATTTCCATCTGCTGCTTAGATAAAGTTTCCCAGAGGACGGTTATGCTAGACTCTTGTCTGCAAGCATAGCAGAGTAAAATTAATGGTGTCAGGAGTTGGCTGTCTTCCATGTGATGCGTCAGAGGTTGGTCTGGTCATTGTTTGGCCATCGCCTTGTGGGAGGCAAAGAAGAATCTGGGTGGGGGAGGGGAGAGGAAGGGAAAATTGGGGCATAGTCAGATATGGGAAGAGACAGGAGAGAAGTCCAGAGGGCTAGGAGAATGAATAGAAATATGTAGCAGTGGGGAGTGGAGAACAGAAGCAAGGGAGAAGAAACCATTAGAAAGTCCCAGATGCCAGGGATTCTAGAGGCTCCCAGAACCCAGTGAGGATGACATTAGACAAAATACCCAAGAGTGAAGAGACAACATCCAGTATAGACATGGCCCCAGTTGAGGGTTGGAGTCATCTATCCCTCTCAAAATCTTTAATGCAGAATTGTTCATGTCTAAAGGAAATGCAGGAGCAAAAACTAGAGCAGAGACTGAAGAAAAGGCCATCCAGAGACCGTCCCACCTCGTGACTCAACCCATCTGCAGACCCCAAACCCTAACTCTATTGCTGACTGAAAAGTGCTTGCAGACAGGAGCCAGGTACGGCTGTCCTCTGAGAGGTTCTGCCAGCACCTGGACTAAGACAGATGCATATACTCACAGCCAGCCATTGGACTGAGCCCAGGGACCCCAATGGAAGAGTTAGGGGAAGGACTGAAGGAGCTGAAGGGGATTGCAACTCCATAGGAAGAACAACAATATTAACTAACCAGACCACTCAGAGCTCCCAGGAACTAAACCACCAACCAAAGAATATACATGAGTCAGTTGGTTCATGGCTTCCTCTACATATGTAGCAGAGGACTGCCTTATCTGGCATCAATGAGAGGGGAGGTGCTTGGTCCTGTGGAAGCTTGTTGCCCCTGTGATGGGGGATGCTAGAGGGGTGAGGGAGGAGTGGGTAGGTTGGTAGGCACACTCTTAGAGGCAAAGGGGAAAGGAGGGGAAGGGACATTTGTGGAGTGGAGACTAGGAAGATTCTTTTGTTAATTATTTCCTTTACTTGCATTTCAAATTACAACATATGAAATGCAAATAAAGGAAATAATTAACAAAAGAATAAAGATGTCAATCTGATATTTTAAAAAACTGTGTAGTATTCTATCGTGTAGTTATATCACAGTTTCTTTATCCATTCTTCAGTTGAGGGACATCTAGGTTGCTTCAGTTTTTGGCTACTACAATAAAGTTGCCATGAACATTGTTGATCAAGTGTCCTCGTTGTATGGTAGTGCATCTTTTGAATGTATACCCAGAAGCAGCATGGCTGGGTATTGAGGCAGAGCAATTTCCAATTTTCTGTTTTAATTTATGTTTGTTGTTCATTTGTTTATTATATTTTGGTATCATTTTGTTTTATCTGATTTGGTTTTTTAAGACAGGGTTTCTCTATGTGGCCTTGGCTATCCTGGGAGTTTCTCTGTAGATCAGTTGGTCTCAGACTCAGAGATGCACCTGCCTCTACCTCCCAAGTGGCACAGAAAAATCAAATAATGAAAATGGTTAAATTGACCAATTCATGCCTCTTAGATGTTCCTCTGATGAAAATACAATGCATTATTTCTATACCCAAGTAGGATACATATCATTCACATAATCAGAATTATGTATATGCATATATATGTATATACATATATTTAATGTGTAAAATTTCTGAGAACTTGTAGACTTCAGTTTCAAATATATGCATATTTTATAACAATCAGCACTTTTAAAATTGTTTCATATAAATCAGTTATTCAATGTGAATATAACAAAAATAATTAGCAAACTACAGCAGTACACTGTTAACATGTCAACTGAACATGCTCTAAAGAGACCCTTAGATTATCTACAACTTAATTTTGATTAAAATTTCAAGCTCACCTTTTAGAATTTCTGGAATGATGCCTAAGGATAATAAGATATATTAGCTTCACGAAGGAATACTTATGCTCATCATTAGGTAGCTGACCTAGGTCACTAAACTATCAACTGATTACATTAAAATTTAAATGAAAACTGAAACATATGCTAAGTTTTTTATATATACACACTACATTCACTATCATCAAAAACAAACTAATTACTTCCTTTGATATCAAAACAAGTATGACATTAATATGATTAGTTTAGGAAAACGGTAGTCATGCTTAATGGAAATTAGGTCAGTTTTGTCAGTGTTATGAGAGAGGGGATAATTATGCATGCTAAATGGGTAAATGTCTTTTCTACATATATTAATTCAGAACACATATCTTTGAACATAACTCTGTGTGATGAACTTATTTATGACATGTTGAAGTTCTATGTTCCTCTTCATTCTCCAACATACTCCACTGAGGTGAGGTTTTAACTTCCTGTACTACATGAGTATACACACTTTGTTTAGCTAGCTCACCTAGCGGAGTATAGCATACAAAGTTTGGCAGTAGTGGCCTGGTTATAGTTCACTCCAGTTATTGTCTGACTATTTGGTCCTAAGTTGAGACTATCTAGAGTACTATCTAGCAATGGAGCAGTTGTGATATGCTCTATTCATGAATACAAACTCTATACAAACTCAACTGGCTTCCTTTGACAAAAGTTCTGATGGAGGTGTTCACCCAACCCACAATGTGAACTTTCAGCTGTAAGGCATCATCTTCAAAGCAGAGAGTGAAGACAGCTTCTCACTCAGAATGTTGTTACAGCACTTGAGACAATAAAGAGCCTATTTAGGTATTGTACTTCATGGTGCTTTGTTTAAGCAGTTCAGACTGGAACAAAAGCTGCACTGACTTTTATTGTTAAGTATTTAAAGTAACAAATGTTAAAGCAAGCTGCTTCTTACATATTTTGTCCACAATCAATTCAATTCTGCTATGATGTGTGAACTCATGCCTTAGTAATTCTCTTAGCCTGTCTGTTCAGCTGAAACACATTACCTGATATGGGTAACCTGAACAGGGAAATCTATTTCTAGTATTACTAGAAGCTTCTCTTAGAACTTCAGCAATTGCCCAAAGTCTAACATCTAGTGGCACTTGGCAATGGCAAGATTTACATGTAGACATCTGGTTCCAACTTCTATTTCACTATCACTTAGATAAGAGAACTGAGATGAAAAGGTAAGTAATATTGCACAAGAATTCAATTCTTGCCATTCTGAGTCAAGTGTAATGTAAGTTCTCAGCAGAATCCTGTTACTACAGACTTAAGGCAAACATATGGGCAACCCTATATGCTATATTGGACATTATAAGAGTATCTTTATCATTGAAATATATTAATATTTCACTTTAAAATATAAATTAAAATTAATATTTACTTCAAAAAACAAATCTCTAAACATACTAAATTCTATTAAAAAACTTTTTTTTTGCTTTTTTTAAAATTTTTTTTATTCAATATAATTTATTTACATTTCAAATGATTTCCCCTTTTCTAGCCCCCCACTCCCCGGAAGTCCCGTAAGCCCCCTTCTCTTCCCCTGTCCTCCCACCCACCCCTTCCCACTTCCACTTTTTTTTTTATTCGATATAATTTATTTACATTTCAAATGATTTCCCCTTTTCTAGCCCCCCCCACTCCCCGAAAGTCCCGTAAGCCCCCTTCTCTTCCCCTGTCCTCCCTCCCACCCCTTCCCAGTTCCCCGTTCTGGTTTTGCCAAATACTGTTTCACTGAGTCTTTCCAGAACCAGGGACCACTCCTGCTTTCTTCTTGTATCTCATTTGATGTGTGGATTATGTTTTGGGTATTCCAGTTTTCTAGGTTAATAACCACTTATTAGTGAGTGCATACCATGATTCACCTTTTGAGTCTGGGTTACCTCACTTAGTATGATGTTCTCTAGCTCCATTCATTTGCCTAAGAATTTCATGAATTCATTGTTTCTAATGGCTGAATAGTACTCCATTGTGTAGATATACCACATTTTTTGTATCCACTCTTCTGTTGAGGGATACCTGGGTTCTTTCCAGCATCTGGCAATTATAAATAGGGCTGCTATGAACATAGTAGAGCATGTATCCTTATTACATGGTGGGGAATCCTCTGGGTATATGCCCAGGAGTGGTATAGCAGGATCTTCTGGAAGTGAGGTGCCCAGTTTTCGGAGGAACCGCCAGACTGCTTTCCAGAGTGGTTGTACCAATTTGCAACCCCACCAGCAGTGGAGGAGTGTTCCTCTTTCTCCGCACCCTCTCCAACACCTGCTGTCTCCTGAATTTTTAATCTTAGCCATTCTGACTGGTGTAAGATGAAATCTTAGGGTTGTTTTGATTTGCATTTCCCTAATGACTAATGAAGTTGAGCATTTTTTAAGATGCTTCTCCGCCATCCTAAGTTCTTCAGGTGAGAATTCTTTGTTTAACTCTGTACCCCATTTTTTAATAGGGTTGTTTGGTTTTCTGGAGTCTAACTTCTTGAGTTCTTTATATATATTGGATATTAGCCCTCTATCTGATGTAGGATTGGTGAAGATCTTTTCCCAATTTGTTGGTTGCCGATCTGTCCTCTTGATGGTGTCCTTTGCCTTACA
Organism: Apodemus sylvaticus; assembly: GCF_947179515.1. Taxonomy (NCBI): domain Eukaryota; kingdom Metazoa; phylum Chordata; class Mammalia; order Rodentia; family Muridae; genus Apodemus; species Apodemus sylvaticus. Next base: position 42,831,105 of record NC_067480.1, read on the forward strand.
GAAACTCTGTAACCTTATGAGGTCCCATTTGTCAATTCTTGCTCTCAGAGCATACGCTATTGGTGTTCTGTTCAGAAACTTTCACCCTGTACCGATGTCCTCAAGGGTCTTCCCCAGTTTCTTTTCTATTAGCTTCAGAGTGTCTGGCTTTATGTGGAGGTCCTTGATCCATTTGGAGTCGAGCTTAGTACAAGGAGACAAGGATGGATCAATTCGCATTCTTCTGCATGCTGACCTCCAGTTGAACCAGCACCATTTGTTAAAAAGGCTATCTTTTTTCCATTGGATGTTTTCAGCCTCTTTGTCGAGGATCAAGTGGCCATAGGTGTGTGGGTTCATTTCTGGATCTTCAATCCTGTTCCATTGATCCTCCTACCTGTCACTGTACCAATACCATGCAGTTTTTAACACTATTGCTCTGTAGTATTGCTTGAGGTCAGGGATACTGATTCCCCCAGATTTTCTTTTGTTGCTGAGAATAGTTTTAGCTATCCTGGGTTTTTTGTTGTTCCAGATGAATTTGATAATTGCTCTTTCTAACTCTGTGAAGAATTGAGTTGGGAATTTGATGGGTATTGCATTGAATCTGTATATTGCTTTTGGCAAAATGGCCATTTTAACTATATTGATTCTACCGATCCATGAGCATGGGAGGTTTTCCCATTTTTTGAGGTCTTCTTCCATTTCCTTCTTCAGAGTCTTGAAGTTCTTGTCATACAGATCTTTCACATGTTTGGTAAGAGTCACCCCAAGATACTTTATATTGTTTGTGGCTATTGTGAAGGGGGTCATTTCCCTAATTTCTTTCTCAGCCTGCTTATCCTTTGAGTATAGGAAGGCCACTGATTTGCTTGAGTTGATTTTATAACCTGCCACTTTGCTGAAGTTGTTTATCAGCTGTAGGAGCTCTCTAGTGGAGTTTTTTGGGTCACTTAGGTAGACTATCATGTCATCTGCAAATAATGATAGTTTGACTTCTTCCTTTCCAATTTGTATCCCTTTGACCTCCTTATGTTGTCGAATTGCCCGAGCTAGTACCTCAAGTACAATATTGAAAAGATAAGGAGAAAGGGGGCAGCCTTGTCTGGTCCCTGATTTCAGTGGGATTGCTTCAAGTTTCTCTCCATTTAGTTTGATGCTGGCTACCAGTTTGCTGTATATTGCTTTTACTATGTTTAGGTATGGGCCTTGAATTCCTGTTCTCTCCAAGACTTTAAGCATGAAAGGATGCTGAATTTTGTCAAATGCTTTTTCAGCATCCAATGAAATGACCATGTGGTTTTGTTCTTTGAGTTTGTTTATGTAGTGGATTGCATTGATGGATTTCCGTATATTGAACCAACCCAGCATTCCCGGGATTAAGCCTACTTGATCATGGTGGATGATCGTTTTGATGTGTTCTTGGATTTGGTTGGCAAGAATTTTATTGAATATTTTTGCATCGATGTTCATAAGGGAAATTGGTCTGAAGTTCTCTTTCTTTGTTGGATCACTTCCACTTTTTTTTTTAAATATTGAGAATAACTGGGTAGTGGTAAAACATGACTTCAATGCGAGTGCTTACCAGGTGGAGGCAGAGGCAGGCAAATCTTTGAGTTTGAGCACAGCCTGGTCTATAGAGTGAGTTCCAAGACATTTAGTGCTTCACAGAGAAAGTCTGTGTTGAAGCAGACGAACAAACAAACAAATACAGTGTTCAGAATCACTAATCATCAGAGAAATGTAAATAAAACCACGATGAGACGTGATAGAAGCTGGAAAGAGGTGACAGATTGAAGTGTCAGCAGGTTCAGTAAGTGCTGCAGACTCAGGCCCTGCGTCCAGGGCCTCTCTCTTCACAAGAGTGAGAGGATATGACGAGTCCCTTTTACAAATGCTTTAATATATATACACTGAAGGGACCCTTGTGACTTTATCAATGGCGATTATCAAATGGACTACAGTTAATATGTGAGGACAAGAATGAAAAACTGAAGAAGGAGATCATTGTGCTATGCGTGGAGGAATGTACAGTAAGGCAGCCATCATGGGAAATACCGCCAACTTCCCTTAGAACACTAACATTGGATCTATCTAGTCATCTAATAAGCCCAGTGGCAATCAGACAATGTAAATATTCTAGAGACACATGCAGCCTCTTGCTTACTTTAGCACTATTCACAGTAGCCAAGAAACAGCAACGAAAAAGATGGTAAGTAGATAAAGCAAATATACTCTGCAAATTTCCTATTCAGATATTCAGTCCAGATAGCATGGGTTTGTGCTGCAGAAGCGAGCAGTAGAGAACAGAATCAGATCTGTCATTTGCGACTGGGCATGAAGATCAGTGCTCTCAATGAAACGAACCAGGCAGAGAAACACAAGCGTCACATGATCCCACTCAGGTGGGTTTATTAAAGTAATGTAAGGCTGAAGACAGAATAGCTCTCAAAAGTTTGAGAGAATGTGATGATGGGAGATGAAGAGAAATTAATGAGCAGAAGCTAGATTGTAGTTTAGACAGATTATAGTTTAGAATGTTACACGATTCTAGTGTAAATGAAGAAAATGACATTTCAAATGTCTGGAGTTTAAATATCTCAACATAAGGAAGTGATAAAGGATTGAGGGGATGGTTTTATGGTTAATTTGATTTAAACCTGATACAACTGATGTATTGAAATATTACATGATATCCCATTAATTTGTATACTTTTGCTCTTGTCAATTTAAGGCAAATTAAGTTTATTAAAGAAAAATAATGTCTTATGGCTCTTAATGGGGAAAATTCAATGTGTCAGGAAACTAGTTCTCTAATGGAAATCTAATCAGAGAGATACTTGCTGATGGCATTTATGTAAGCTCAATTAGCGAAGGCGGTCCTGTTACTGGCCATCACAGATTCCAAGTGAAGCAATTCAGACTTTATTGCATATTTTCTTTTTTATGTAAAATTTAAACTAAAAATGAAAGTAGGAAGGTAACTATTGAGATGCTATGAAGAAAGCACAATGCCACGACACATCTCTTATCATTAATAATACTATAAGCCTTTGCTATGGCTAAGAATCAGCATACACGGTGGTTATGTGAACAACCACAACATATAATAAGACATATAGAAAAGCAGTAAGCTGCTATGGCGCTCCAGACAAATCGAACCTAAAAGTAGATGTTATTAAACATTGATTTTAAAATTACGCTAAGAGGTTCTTTTCTTCCTTTCCCTTCAAGTAGCTGCATTTGTATAGGAACACTTTATAGCATTATAAATTATTTCATGTGGGGTTTTAAGATGTTTCCCTCTTATTCTCTCTTTGATTCCTGTATTTACCTTTAAAACCTGGGATTACTTAGTAAAATTCAAAGTGACAGAAAACCAATTCCCCAGCGGATATCTAAGCAGAGAGGGCAGATGTCCTCCCTGTTATTTCATAGGTGTTCCTCAGGAAGAAGCTACTGTTGCTGCTGGACTCCACTGTGCCCATTATTATGTGAACGTTAGTAAGAAATAAGCCAAAGTCAAATATTACATCTTTCTCTCACACATGGAATTCATACCGAAACAACAAAAACAAAAACATAAAAACAAAGAAACAAACACCTGGACCATCTGAGACTATAAGGAGCACCAGCTTGATTAGACAATGGAGACAAGAAATGTAATGGCAGGGCGGGGTGGGGGCATTGCAGATGTTCAAAAAAGCACCCAGTGTGCATGTGTGAGCCTGTCATAATGGAGCTCACTAATTTCTGCAATAAGAAGTCTAAACTATCAGAGGATTCTCAAGAGTGTGTTGTTTTTCAAATACATTTTGTGTTGAAGCAGTAGGACCGAGTTACTTCTTATGCTCTTTCAGGATGAACATTTAAAAAGTCATGTTGGACATGTTGAGCATGTCTATTGTTAAATATTTTGAGCATATTGTAAAAGTTTAAAAAAATGGAAGTGAAGAAGATGAGATGAAATTACAGGCAAAAGGGCGGCAAGTGGAGTGGAGTTATTCAAAAGCTGAGATAGCCCCTTGAACCTCCGGCTGAGTCCAGTTAAACTCTGGCCCCCAGAGCTGAACTGTTGGAGGATCTCAGGGCGACCTTCTGTGACCTGTAAGAGCCAGAGCGGCTTGGAGACGGAAAGAAGCAGAAGAAATAAGTGTTGGGGCTTGTGTCTCGTCTTCCACACAAGCTTCCTTTAATGACCCGAACAGAGGTGCCTTGAGGAGGTCACATGTCACAGCAATCAAGATGAAATGGCCAGGCTGAGTCCACACTCAGAAGAAAGAAAAAGAACGATCAAGCAACCAGCTCATTAGTGAAATTCACTAAAACACTTGTGCTGTCTAAAACATGCATGGCTATTTTCACAAAATGTTTATTTCTCTAATCATTAGAGATTTAAGTGTGTACCATACAAGATTTAGGAAACACGCAAAGATGCATCAAAGAAAGTGAGTCTCCCTGTTAATCATGGGGCTCAGAAATAATTATGCATTTGGCAGATTTACGAAAATTACTCCTTCCTTTCCAATTTGTCCTCTAGGTTCTGCTTATGTTAGTATTTAAGAAAAGGATTATGGCGTATGTAATGCTTGCTTCTGCGTTTCTATTTAGTCTAATATCAGGATCATCATTTATGTCTTATGACATGTATGCACAACCGTGGCTCTTTAATTAGTGCCACCTTGGTCTTCTATGTTAAGTTAGTATTTAAACATGTTCATTTTTCCACCTAAATGCTTGCTGGATGCTTGAACATGTACTTTAATTACTGTAGGTCTAAACACACTTATTTGCTTAACATGCTACCGCTGCATATTTTTATGTGAAACGTGTCACTTTGTCATTTTCATGTCTTGTTTTCCTGAAAAATCTTACTTGATTTTTTTAAAGCAAATTTCAAAAGGAATTTGATGGTTCTTCCCCACAGCCAGGGCAATAGCAGTTCACTGATGTGAAAAGCCTCACACCTGAAGCTACATCAGCAAAGACAGTTCCACACTGTCCGGATTCTCCTCTCGTTCCCTCTATCGCCTGCTTAGAAGTTGTTTGGCTTCTGAATCAAAAATATACTGGATTTGACCCCTGCTTTTAGGAAAACTCAAAGGTCCATAATTATCTTTTCCACCAACAAGTCTTTTATTAAATTATTCCAACTCTAGTTTTTCTTTATTAATAATGGTGTTTCAATTAATTGTTGTCAAGTATATGTAACTTCAAGTTTAGTAACTGAACTGCTTTTAACAAACATTGAATTTGTGCTACATCCAAACTATGTAGATATATGTAAGAACTCTGTACTTACAAAGTCCAGCATAGCCTAGCCTAACCATGTCATCATTAAAGAAAACCTCACGTTCCCTGCCAATCTACATTGCTTCCATCAATTTGACTAATGAAAGTAACTAATTTACATAGAAACTGTTTGAAACTATTTTTCATGTAGCAAACAGCCATCAAATAACATTAATGTTGTAGCATGTGTCAGAATTCTTTCCCCCATGAAGCTGAATAATATTCCATTGAATGAAATTACCACGTGAATCCTGTGTTCTCGTGCACATGGGTTATTTATACATTTTGAGTTATGTGAATAATGTTGAAATGATTATGGATGCAAAGAGCTCTCTGACACCATAGTTTAAATTTTATATACATTTATATAAATATATAAATTAGGTATATACTGTAAGTGGAATTGCTAGATTATATAACAACTTTATTTTAATTTTTTGTAAGAACTATCAATTGTTTTCAGCACACAATGACACTATATTATTTTCTTGTTAATAGTAGAAAGGGGCTTTAATTTTCCAACCTTCTTGGAAACACTTTTTCAGGCAGAGGTCATCCAAATGGGCACAAAGAGACAGCTCAGTGTAGATGAGACTGTAATTTTCTGTTAACCAATGACAATTTGATGTATTTGTTGGCTATTTGTATATCTTCTATGGAGATGTATCTATCCCAACTCTTTATCCACATTTGAAGAGAGTGCTTCCTCTTGTTTCTATTGGTTATGACCAGAGTTATACCCCTATAGAAACTGCTCATACGTTTCAAATATAAACCCCTGTTTAATATACAATTTGAATATATTTTCTCCAAATCAGTAGTATTTTCCAAATCCTTTAAAAGATACTGATGAATAAAATAAGCAACTTATCGAAAATTTACCTTTACACTTATTTCTCTTGGCTAGGCTTGATATTTTTATAAATTATGTCAGTAGCTTGAATCAGAATATCAGCATGCCTGTATTCTCATATAGGTGGGGATAAATGTATGCTCTAGTATGTACAAAACATGTTTGTATATGTTTTAAGTTATTATTGTGTAATATGCTGTAAAAATACATTTGAACCTTCTTCTGAACAAGTCAATTACTTATGAGAGAATTATTTCAGCCTAAACTAAATTAGAAGTTGGGAAAAGGAAGTAACACTAATGCAGAACATGTCACTTAAGATGATACATTGAATTTATTCAAGGAAAGTGAAAGGCTGCACTGTTTGCGTCAAAATTTGATTTTTGAAACACTCAGGATAAGTGTGGTAGAAACTCCATACAAGTGTTACTTAGATGAGGTTCAATGCCCTCCCATATCCCAGCCCAGAGCTCCAGTTTATTATAGTTTAGGCAGGTCAAAGCCCTTAACATTGGGTAGATGTTATACACCAAATTCAATATTAAAATTCCGGGCCCCACAAAATATTGGTCTAGGTTTCCCTTAAGATGGATATACCAGAAGAGGAAACTAGTGCAGCTGTATTCATCAAACAGGCATGCTACCCCATGCAAAGAAGCAGCTGCTGTCTAGAGAGTACCCATCCATTCTACCGACTGAACAATGCACCCCACGAGAACAGAAAGCTCTATGGCTCTATTTAACAGGTCTGATTTCTTATAGACCAAGTCCTGGGAATGATTCAAACGCTATAGAAAATAGTAAGGGATAATGGTCGTAAACAATAAAGAAGGTTTGTAGCCCAAAAATAGCAAAATAAAACACAAAAAAAGAGACGCAAAGAAAGGGATGCTAAAATAAAAAAAAAAAAAAAACCAAACATGTAGGGATGGATCAAGGTCCAGAAATTGTACAAATGTTGATGTTGACAAAGAGACAGAGGTGCTAACTGGGATAAATAGTGGAGTGTCTTAGCGGATATAAATAGCTAGGTATGCTACTAGGAAAAACATAGGCCATGAGAGAAAAACAGAGAGACATACTGTAAAATTGAACCTGGAAGAACCCTTTGTAACGTAGGCATGGTTGGATATTCACTCTTGGGTCCGTGACTTTATCCTCAGCAGAGCAACTTCAGAGGCTGCAAATGTAGGGGAAACTGGCTTACTGAATTATTGATACAGTCATCAAACACTTGAGCACAATTGAACTATCGGCATGATGGGAGAGAGAGCAGGGGAACATTACCGAGTTTGTGTTTTATCATCCCGAATGTCCAACTTATAGACAGAAGGATTTGAGGCACACAAAGAAATGAAGCACAGTGACTCACACACACAAGCCAGTCCAGCGCGGAGGGAGAACACAGACAGGGCTGGATACTGTGCTCATCAAGCAAGGGTTTCAAAAGAGTGGTTAGAAATCAGCTTAGAAAACTAAAGAATGTTGTCAATAATTGAAGCAAGATCAGATGCCAGCAGGGATGTCGGAAACAGATAGACTTGGTGAAAGAAGTACTGTTAACTTCAAACTTTCACGTCTGGCAATTTAGATGAAAAGTACGCGATTTTTAAGTCATCACAAGGAAAAAACACACACTTGAGGAAAGACGGTGTGCAATTTGAAGACAACAATAGAAAATACAGTTTCAAAATGTGAAAATATCCGTGAAGAAATATGAGACATTATTCCCTCCAATATACATACACTGAGAACATAAAAAAAAGGGGGAATATAGAAATGTCGGAAAAACTATACCTGTAAGCATCTCAGATGCGACTGAGAATTCACAAAAGAAGCGCAAAGTACTCAGATCGAAAAGCAAAGTATTCACACTGATACCAATAGCCTTGGAAATAGCAAGAACTTCATATCGGTAATTTCAAAATATTGATTCCAAAATATTAACATCTGACTCTTTGGATCTGATGCACTGAAAGGCCATGCATGAGAAAGTTAGTGTACTGAAAGAAAAAAAAAATTAACTTGTCAATCAAAAATTCACATTCATGAAGTCTAAAATACAAGTCAAGATTATAAATCTTTGTAGGTGAAACTTTTGTATTATTATAGCATTTTTCTAAAACCTTTTACTTGAAGCTAACCTCCTGTTAACATGTCACACCATAGGACTATTGAGATATCACTTTATTGGGCAGTTTTGTCACTTCATATTTGTTATGGATTTTTCCTTTCCTTTAAATTATAAGTTTTACTAGAGTATGCCTATAAGGAGTGTTTGTCTATGTACTAGATCTTAAACTTTTCATTTGGCAAATTATTCAGGCATGAATTTGTGTTCAAAGACCTAAATATTTCTTTAACTCTGGGAACTTCTTTGTGTATACTATTTCTTGTATATATATTTTCTCCCATGAGAATTTCTACTTGTTTACATATCCCTAATCACATTTATAGTAGTTATCTTTGCTATCACAAGAATTATAGTTTGGTTTGGGTTTTCAGTGTTTTGCCTCATCTTCCCTTAATTTAAATATTAGAAATATAATTTTTGTATGCAAATAACTTACATTTAAAATTATCTATATTTAACATGTTAAATGTATATTTACTCTTTGTAGAGGTAGAATTTAATTATCAGTTCTTCATGGAAACCTTTGATACTGGCACTCTTCATATTTGCAGTATTTCTTAGTGCATTTTTTATTAGGAACAAGAAATAACTGAGCATTTTCTATTATTTCTGGTGTTCAGTACAATTTCTCTTCAAAATTATGTGTCTACTTCTTTAGGATATTTTGGGTTTAATTCAATGAGGATAAGGGTAATTTGGAACATCGAATGACAGAAACTTGTGATTTTTAAAGCCTATTTATGCCATACAAATGAGAATAAATGCACAGCTATGCAGCTGCTTGACAGAGCACCTCCTCATTCTGCCTGGAGTTTTGGTTCTTTATTTTTTTCAACTGACTGCTGTTTCTCTTTGCAGTTACCATTCCAATGAGTAGTATTCTGTGTCTTAGCTGACTGTGAATGATGGAAGAGTTCCAAATGTAATCAACCAGTTGTCATCAAAATCACCCCGAGGGCTGACCTGCAGGATGGGTCTCGACGCCTGCTGATGACGTAGTTCAGGCCCTTGAGACAGTGTGGGCACAGTGAGGACTTTTTCACATTTTCCTCAGCTGACTGCCATCCCATGCACAGAGATGATGCAACAGCATGGCAAAAGATTTCCTCCTATCTGTGTCATTGTTCTGATGCCCAACTATTTTTTAGGTAAAATTTGGTGAGCACACATTTCTGTTGGCCTCAGAATTTGTCAGTTGGCTTCCTTTCAACACAGCTCCTGGTTGTACATGTATCATAAGCTGACCAGGAACCCACAGTCCTCCTGCCTCAGGCTGCCATTTGATATCTACAAGGGGACTACAGCTGTGAGATATCAGGCCTGGGTGATAGTCATTTCTCTTTAAAAAAACCCCAATTATTCCTCTTTGAAAGATTTCATTGTCCCGCATTGTATAATGCGTTTTAATATGTTAAACATATTGCTAATTAATTTTTCTAGTTGTATTATACTATGGGTTACTTTGTATGTGTTTTGTGCTCTCTCATTTTTAGCTTTATGCATTCATTATTGGATGTAAAGATATGGCCTCGATACTGTAGCCCAGGATTTCCTGGGGATTTTCTATGCTGACCATTCTGTTCCTGCACTTTCAGTGAGTCTCCTGCCTCTGCATCCATTCCAGGTTATTTATGAGACTCCTATTGAGAACATTTGTTCTCTGATAGAAATTTCAGTTAAAAAATTCTCTCTTAATCCACTGCATTTATTTCTTTATCCTAGTCTGGGTGTATCTCCAACATCTTTTGTTACACAAACAAAAAGACTAATTTCTTTGCTTGATTACTTGAAAGCTTAAATTTCAATGTGTGGATCAACAATAAAGATGCTTTATTACAAAACAAAATTTGATATATTTCAGGCTCTGTTTTGTTTCCACAGATTTTATCTTTTGTTTCCTCCTCCAAATTTAACTTGTATTTTGTCATCTTTTATTTATCCTTGTAAACTGCTTTAATTCCTTTCTGGTAAAGAAGAGTACAGATATAAATCAAATTAAGAATAGAAAGCCTAGCTCAGGCATTTGGTTCCCTGTTATTAATAATTTCTGTGGTTTGCATGCTTGTGCCTTTAGAATAGCAATTTATATTAAGATCTGGAAACATAATGTCACATTCTCTGCTGCCATCGCAATCACAAGCATTACTCCACTTTAAGGAGACTTGCTTACTATTGTCATATTGAGTTCAGCTTTCCTGTTTTATTTGTGGTATGTTTAGATGAACTTTAAAATTTACTTCATTACAACTTGTGCTACTATTGAATACATACTTTGGGTCAACACACTAGCCAAACTTTACATATTACAGTTTTTAAACACTTTTTAAGCAATTTTATTCTGCCTAAAATTTCTCTCAATTTTTTAACATATTTAGAGTCTACAAGAATTCAGATTACAAAATTCTGAATTTTCAGTTGGATAATTTCACAGTCCTTGGGGGTTTAAGAAATTGGAGTAGTACTTAAAAAGTCTTCATTGTCGAAATATAATGTTTCAAAATTATTAGTAAAACATAAAAAAATGTTTTGTAAAGAAAATTATGTCAACAATAAAATAAACAATTATTCCATAAGAAAAAGAAGTACCACTCAGAATGTTCTGTTCTAAGCATCAGGGCCAGGAAGCTACATATATTAACTATCCAAATGACCAAAAGAAGCTTCTAAGGCATGAGCCATTGCTGAGGGACTATGTGAAATGTGTTCTCATTGCTGCCAAGGCAGACTGGAAGTGAGGTAGATAGGTTCAAGCAGGCAATGGTTCTCCGATGTGTGAGTGCCAATCCAGACACAGACACCTAAGAAATGGAAGGCCCATGAATTCATGAAGACGAGTAAAGAGCATTCGAATTTTAGTATTTTCCCCAAATCTCTAAAGAAATAGGAAAATAAACATGTACTTATAAATATTTGAACAGTTGTGAGAGCCAGAATCCACATGAAATGTGTGCTATGCAGGCAGTGGCTCCTCTGCTGACTTCTCTCTAATATGCTATGACCATTTTTACCTAATTTTAAGTGAGAATATATTCATATCGCATAACGGTTTAAGATTCAGGCAATGCTTCCACATGCAGTAGAACTCATGAATAAGAAATCCGTGTCAGTCTGATTCACCCAGCATAGATGTATGCCACGATAGAAGCTGCGGCACTTCTGATCTGACAGTCTACATTCTTGTGTCCTCCGAATGACAGCTACATTTACACACACATGCTTGTACTCGGTGAAGCATACTTATTCAACCAAGCTTTGCTACGTGGAAGGAAAGAAATCATTTCAATTAATGTTGGGTTTAGGAAATACTCAGGGTCTACTGCTTCACGTACTTCACCTGCTTGCAGGATCACAGGCATCTCTGCACATGGCTCTTCTGCGATTTAATTTTTGTCAGAATAAAACCTGCTTTCATATGCTTCATTATGTAATCAAAATCCAGGGCACAAGTGAGGCCGGCAATAGTAGTATTTAGAGTCGAGATGCAGCAAGCATGGTCTCTCAGTTCTTTGTTGCAGCTTATTTGCTTTGATGAGCAAGGTGAGAACAGAAGTTCTCATAGAGCAAACACATAGATATTTGAAAGTGAAAAGTTGTGATGATTTTGACAAGATGTTTTTTAAATTCATTAGAGACTCCTAGCATTGGATGAGGGGAAATTACACATCAGAGAGAACTCTTGTGGCTGAGTGGCACCCTTGGCCCCTAGACATAAGCAACTGCAGACATTATCTTGACCCAGTGTGAACATTCTTGTTGTTCTATATTATAATTACTATGTTAGTAAATTGTCTGAAAAGTTTTCAAAAAGTATTTAGATTTCTTTAGTTTATGTTCAATACAGATATGCAAAGACAAGGTTACAGAGACCAAACCCCAGAAGATAATGGATAAAGTAATTGCATGAAATCATTCCTTTGAGTTGAAGCACCATGATATATAAATTACCCATATATATTATATAAAGGGGCAGTGTAATTATATGCAAAGAAATTCACGTGAAAAATGTCCAGAATATCAAATTTTTGGTACCGGGTAAAGCATTTAAGAATAAATGCTTTCTTATTTCCTTGTACAAAGCTCAAGTCCAAGTGGATCAAGTACCTCCACATAAAACCAGATACATTGAAACTAGTAGAAAAGAAAGTGAGGAATAGAACACCAATAGCTTATGCTCTAAGATCAAGAATTGACAAATGGGACCTCAGAAAATTACAAAGCTTCTGTAAGGCAAAGGACACTGTCAATAGGACAAAACAGCAACCAATAAATTGGGAAAAGATCTTTACCAACCCTACATCCGATAGAGGATCCTGCTATACTATTCCTGGGAATATACCCAGAAGATGCTCCAACATGTAATGAGGGTACATGCTCCACTATGTTCATAGCAGCCTTATTTATAATAGCCAGAAGCTGGAAAGAACCCAGACATCCTTCATCAGAGGAATGAATACAGAAAATGTTTTACATTCACACAGTGGACTACTCAGCTATTAAAACCAATGAATTTATGAAACTTTAGGCAAATACATGGAACTAGAAAATATCATCCTGTGTAAGATAACCCAGTCACAAAAGAACACACATGGTATGCATTCACTGATAAGTGGATATTAGCTCAGAAGCTCATAATACCCAAGATATAATTTACAGACCTCATGAAGCTCAAGAAGGAAGACCAAAGTGTGGATACTTTGGTCCTTCTTAGAAGAGGGAATAAAATACCCATGGGAGGAGATACAGAGACAAAGTACAGAGCAGAGACTGAAGTAAAGACCACCCAGAGATTGCCCCACTTGGGGATCCATCCCATATACAATCACCAAACCTACACACTATTGTAGATGCCAACAAGTGCTTGCAACATGAGACTGATATAGCTGTCTCCTGAGAGGCTCTTCCAGTATCTGACAAATACAGAGGTGGATGCTCTCAGCCAACCATTGGACTGAGCACAAGGTCCTCAATAGAGGAGCTAGAGAATGGACTGAAGGAGCTGAAGGAGCTTGCAGCCCCATAGGAGAAACAACAATATGAACCAACCAGTACCTCCAGGGCTCCCATATACTAAACCACCAACCAAAGAGTACACATGGAGGGACCCATAGCTCCAGCTGCATATAGCAGAGGATGGCTGTATTGGATATCAAAGGGGTGGTCCTGAGGAGGCTTGATGCCCCAGATTAGGGGAATGCCAGGACATGGAGCAGGAGTGGGTGGGTTGGTGAGCTGGGGAAGGGGGTATGGGATAGGGATTTTCGGGGGGGGCGGCGAAACAGGAAAGGAATAACATTTGAAATGTAAATAAAGAGAATATCTAATAAAAAAGAAAGTGACAAAAAAGAAAGAATAAATGCTCAGAGAAACAATGAGAGAGAGGATGATTTAATGTAGCTCAGAATTAACTACTAGGGACTCCAGGTATTTTTAAAGGGAGAGAAAACAAGTGATTGAAATGTGGCAGAGAGACAATAAAGACAATGACAACTAGAGCAGAAACATGAATGCTTTATGACATAGAACAAATTATTCACAAAAAAAAAAAAACCACGACAGAAAAAAAAGATGCATGTGCCTTAGGCACCAGTGAGGCAGCTGCATAAAATTACCAAAGGGGTCAAAGTGCAGAGACAGATACAAAGAGGGAGATTTAAAGAGACAGAGGGGACTTTTAAAATAATTGAATATTCATAAGGTACTGAATACAGCCACAGCAATATTGCCTTCATGGAAAAATATGAAAATTTTATGTGCTTTTGTTATTGTTTATTTTCATTTAAATTTTTTTATTAGGTGTGGGATGAGTGCATTTTTTTGTGTGTGCTTAAGGTCGTAAAACCTCACAATTTTGCTGTAATATGAATAATTAGCCAGAAAGAAAACTGTAGCTGTCAGAAGTTAAGAGTAGCCAGGAGGGGACTGGAGAGATGGCTCAGCAGTTAAGAGGACAGACTACCCTTCCAGAGGTCCTGAGTTCAATTCCCAGCATCTGTTATGGGATCTTATGCCATCTTCTGGTGTGTCTGTATATAGCTACAGATGTTATATAAGTGTAAATCTTAAAAATAAAAAATAAAATAAAAGTATCCAGGACGATTGAGTCTTCAACCCAAACTTTTAGGAGAAACCAGAGATAAACTTCTGGTGAAGAATGTCAGAGTCATCAGGAATGGATGGAGAGGATGAAGAGCCCCTAGTGAGGAGCAGAAGGCTCCGTGGCAAGATAAAAGAGGATAGGAAGGGGCTGTTTGCTAGTTACCAGCAAAACCGAGCAAAGGATTGATTGTCAGACAAGGGAAGGAAGGAGAGCTGCTGAGATAACGGAACCAGAGCTAGAATTAGCAAGAAATAAATAAATAAGGAAAAGCATGAAAGATTTTTATGGTGTGATTTTAAAGTTTATAATTGGAAGAAGACAATTCAATCAGAAAGAGGAGCAGCATTAGTGTGGACCTTTCACAAGGAAGTGAAACGAAATATGCACACAAGAACATGTTAACATTATCAGCCACCAGAGAAATTGTTTGCTATCATGAGAAAATGCCAATGTGTAGCCTTTAAAGTGGCTGGAGTAAATACACATTAATAGTAACAAATGCTGGCAAGGATGCTGAGACCCTACTTCTCAGGTATTGACAGTAAAATCATAATAGATAGTTACACCAGAAAAAATCTGGCAGTTTCTTTTTTGGTAACATTAAATATATATATATATATATATATATATATATATATATATATATATATATATATATATTTATCATACAATCTGGAAATTACTGTTTTGGAGAAATGATGATTTAGATTTGCACAAAATCTATACCGTAAGTATTCACTGTGGCTTTATTTGTAAAATCCCCAAACTAGAATCTAGCCAGATGTCCTTCATGGGCTGAATGAACAAGTAAATTTTGGACTGTGCTTACAATAATTATTATTCTGCAAGAAATAAGAATGAACTATTAACTGTAGCCATGTGTAACAGTGGAAGGAATTTCTGCATTTTGGTGCTAAATATTTGAAAAATGAAAAGCTGTTCCTCGCTGGTGACATCATGTATGATTCTAAGTATATAATACTGGGATGGCAATTATAAAGAGGAACAAAATTTTTAGTGATTTCTAGGGGCTATGCTGGGGGGAAGTACATGCTGATTGAAGAGAATTATGGAGAATTTAACAGTGATGTACCTGTGTATAATTGACTATGATGTTGCTTATGTTGGTTAACCTTACCTACCCAGCTAATAAAAGTTTCAGTCTATACATGATCTCTCTCTCTCTCTCTCTCTCTCTCTCTCTCTCTCTCTCTCTCTCTCTCTCACACACACACACACACACACACACACACACACACACACACACTCAAAAGCAAACAAAATTTCTGATGAGATTCAGCTAATTTCAATAGGTAAGTTAATAATATTGTGTTAATATTAATTTCCTAGTTTTGATGACAGGTAAAATTGTGTTATTATTACTGACCAAGTGAGTCCATGTTAATATATTGTACTGAATAAGTTCTAAATAAAAAGCAATAAAATGAATAATGATCATCTAAAATTTACCGACAAGCCATGTACACATATCCTGACATTATTACTCCAGGGATAAATTTTAAGCATCTTTCCAAAATCCTTTCTGAGTCAGTCCTCATTATAGTCTAGAAATGATAAAGAGTTGTATTTCAATCTTAGATCAACTGAAGTGAATAAATTCTATATGATGGCAAATGGATAAGAGGTGGAAATACACCTGCATTTACAAGATGATTGTAATGTGAACAGACATGGACAGAGCATTTTCTTTGCAAATGGTTGTTGCCTTAACAAGTGTGGGTTCTTGCAGAGTAGATGATTTGGAGGTAAGGAAAAAAAACTCCTTCTCATGGTTCTGGAGGCTAATAAATCTGAGATCAAAATGTCAGAAGACAAAAAAATGTCTAGCCTGTTCTATGGTTTGTTGATTACTATCTTCTTATCGCCCCCTTACATGGTAGACAAGGACAACATAGAGATAGCATTCCTGTGTCTTCCTCTAAGGACACCAATCCCCTCAATAACATCTCCATCCTATGACTTAATTATCTCCAAAAGTCCTCATCTTTACATGTAGTGAGTTCTTGAGCTTCAACAATGATTTTGTCTGGGATACAAACATTTAGCCCAGTTCAGTTGTTGGATTTACTTGCATGTGTGCCAGTGTGGTCAATAACACTATGACAAGTAAAGGCTTAGATGATGACTCTTCTACTCCCATGCTCCTGAGACACCTCTGATGATGATGCCCTGTATAAACAGTCACAGGGGTGACCCAACAGAAATTTCAGACATTTGAATACAGTAATTTCAGATTAACTAAGTGAATATAAGCTAGTCTCGAAGAGATCTAAATATGATACAGCAAAAGGGGGGAAAAAGGAGAAAAATCTATAATCATTGATGGTTGTGGTGGCAAATAAGAAAAGTTTTATGATATGACCTATTTTCTCAATGAAATAAAAACCTACCCACCTCAAAAATATTAATCCAGAATTTCTATCAAAAGGAACTACAGGGACAGAGTAGAACAGAGACTAAAGGAAAGGCCATCCAGAGACTGTCCCACCAAGGGATCCATTCCATCCACAGAAACCAAATCCAGATACAATTGCTGGTGCCACAAATCACTTGCTGAGAGGAGCCTGGTATACTTGTTTCCTGAGAGGTTATGCCAGAGCCTGACAAATACAGAGACAGATGCTCAAAGCCAACCATTGGACTGAGCACAGCATCCCCAATGGAGGAGTTAGGGAAAGGACTGAAGGAGCGGAAGGGGTTTTCTACCCCATAGGAAGAACCAACTAAAGCTCCCAGGGACTAAACCACCAACAAAGAGTACACATGGGGGGACTGATGGCTCCAGCTAGATATGTAACAGAGGATTGCCTTATATGTCATCAATGGAATGGTAGCCCCTTGGTTCTGTGGAGGCTCAATGACATAGCATAGAGGAACGCTAGAGCATTGAGGCAGGAGTGGGTGGGTGGGTGGAGGAGCACCCTCATAGAGGCTGGGGAATGAAAAGGGGACAGAGGGTTTGTGAAGGGGAAACTGGGAAGGGGGGACAACATTTGAAATATAAATATATAAAAGAACCAATAAAATTCAAAAACATTAAAAAGAAAGGAAGGAAGAAAGAAAGAAAGACAGAAAGACAGACAAACAGAAAGAAAGACAGAAAGACAAACAGAAAGAAAGATGAAGAAAAAAGAGAAAGAAGCAAAGAAGGAAGGAAAGAGAGAAAGAAAGAAAGAAAGAAAGAAGAAGAAAGAAAGAAAGAAAGAAAGAAAGAAAGAAAGAAAGAAAGAAAGAAAGAAAGAAAGAAAGGAGGGAAGGAAGGAGGGAAGGAAGGAAGGAAGGAAGGAAGGAAGGAAGGAAGGAAGGAAGGAAGGAAGGAAGGAAGGAAGAAAAAACAAGGTCTTCAGCTCAGAGGAGAAAAACTAGGGAGAGTGCTAAAGATAGGAAGGTAGAAGAGAAAGTTATAAAATACTCATCTGGTAGGTGGACTAAGATGTCAGAAGCAACTCATTAGAATTCAGTTATGAATTGAGGGTATACATACATATCAAGTGAAGCTAATAAGCAAGAGTTTTTCTTCTCCTCAGTCATGCTCAGTTAGCCATGTTCAGGAACGGTGTCCGCAGAGAATGACAGGGAATTGACATGGAGCGAAAGCTAGGCAAGGGGATTCACAAGGTGAGATAAGGAAGACGTTGTGATAAAACTAACGATCTACTCAACAGTATCCATCCTACCTTTCTGAGCTGCAAGAAGACACAGGACAAAGCAACTGAGTCGATCACCTTCGGGGTAGGGAGGATGGCAGCAGGCAGGAGGCAGATGCTGGGCCAGGCACTAGGCAGGGAGACCTAACTTAGGAATCACTTGGTCTTTTGAAACCTTAAAGTCTCAAGTGGTACACCTCCTCCAACAAGGTGGTGTCTCTCAATTCTGCCCAAACTGTTGCACCAAGTGGAGCCTAAGTGTTCAACTCTATGAGCCTATGGGACTTATTCTCATTGGAAATAGCCATGCAAGAAGACTGTGGGGTGGGGCATTTTGGAAACTGTTTCTAATACAAATGGAATTCAAGTGCAGTTGTATTGAGTTCTGTGTGAGAGAGGCAGGAACCAAAATAGAGATGTGGTGATGAGCGCTAGCAGTGAATAAGTTAGGAATCCAGAGTGCAGGGTATTGGTTTCCTGTTTTGAGGCACTGATGTTGAAGCTAATAAAGACAGTAAATAAACACTAAATTAGTCAAAATGTGATGGGCTGAGCAGGAGAGCAGCATACGACAAAATGTAAAGTAGCTAATGGTCCCATCATGAAGAATGTGCTTACAATAAAGCATGGTTTGGAGGAACAAAGCGGAAGGAAATGTGGTCTAGAAGCAATAATGAAGAGCAAGAAGGAAATATAAGCCATCACTTTATATATTAATCCAAAAGAACATTTATTAGTTTCCTAGCTATAGTTGAAGCCCCAGGAGTCCAGGCTAGTGGCAACAATTTGCTAGCAAACCTCCAGGTACATGGAGAGCACATGCGCACGCATACACATACACACACACACACACGCACACACACACACACACACACACACACACACACACACACACTGCACAGGCACACAAGAATATACACCACAATAAGTGTATGGACATTCCAGAATAACATATATCTCAGTTAGCATGCTGATCACTCATTATAAGATGTAAATCTCTTAGGATTAAAGGGAGGGAGTTACAGGCTCTGTTAGGAAAGGTAATCAATACCCTCCAGGTAGCAGCAGCTTAAAGGAGAAGATAAATAGTACATTGAAGAGGTTGGAGAAAGAGAACATTTTGCTGATGAGAGGCATTGAATTCCAAGGCCTACTGTGAAAAGGAGATCAGAGGTGAGTGAGAGGTGAAGTCTGACTGGTGAATATATGGATAATATCTAGAATACAGTGGTTGGCATTTTTGTGGTAACCCAGATAAACAGGGCTATTAGCTTGATGGGATTAATCCCAGCGTCCTTTTAGGGGAGAAAGAATACTCTTTCCATCTGGGAACCAGGAGCTTAGTTTGTGATGGTAAAACAGTGAACAAAGATAATGAAAACCATGGTAATGCAGATAATGAAGAGGTGAATTATTGTTAAGGATGTCAGATGTCTCCGAACCCCTTTATTCTAAGTCTGGAAGTGACTTACTAGCAAATGAAAGCAAGAATTAAGTGTGGATGCACATATAAATAGCCCCCAATTTTTTAAGTTAAAAAAATGTTTGAGAGATTTATATTAAGCACATAGGCAGTATGTTTTGGCTACAGACATAATTTATTATTGCTGTTTTCATATGTCCTTGAGACATTTATTCATATATGTAAAATAGTAAACTTCCATTTATTTTGGAAACGTTGGCAATAAGAGTTTTCTAAAATGTATATTATAATTTTGTCATAATTATAATATATAATTTTTATATATTATAAGTTTGTCATATAAGTAGAGTGTAGACAACAAAATAAATTATAGGTCACCTTTAAGACTGAACTAATTAGGTGTTATTATAAACTTGTCAGCTATCTGGGAAAAGTAAATTGAGAAAAGAATTTTAAATATCCACTTTTTTCTTATATATTTATGCTTTAATATAAGGGTTCTATATTAAAATATTTTTTATTTAAAAAATACATACTTAGTAGATGTAGGAAGGTTCAGTTGGTGAAGTTCTTGCTGTACAAGTTTGAAGTCTGAGCTCAGATCCCCAGTACACATAGAAGCCTGTGCACAGATGCACCACCCATAGCCCCAGCACAAGGAGGGGGGAGGAAGAGGGGGAGGGAGAGGGAGAGGGAGAGGGGAGGCTGGAGGAGATATGGGGCATCTAATCAGCTAAGTTAGTGAGTCCAAGATTCAGTGAGAGATGTGGTCTCCAAAAATACAGTTTAGAATGATTGATGCAGACTCCTGGAACTGACTTCTGATCTTCACATATATATGCACATCATGCATATACACACACACACACACGTGTGTGTGTGTGTGTGTGTGTGTGTGTGTACATGCAAGTACACACATGGAAGCACAAATGCAAATAAATGCATGTTTAGATAGGAACGAATTGCCAATGATAAGTTTAAGTTTTGCAGTTTGGGGAAAGAAATAATATTTCGACATGGTAAGACAGTAGCACAGCCACCAAAGTTTAACTCATCTTGTTCCTTCAACACTGACTTTTAAGTGTCAATATTATTTCTAATAAGTAAAAAAAATGAGGTTTTATATCTCCTTGAGCTCACCTGCATCTTTAAGAAACTATGAAATTTGGATACTCACTTTGTTGCAAAGAAGAAAATAATTTAATTATAAATAGTTATATCACAGCTCATGTCAGTATGGCTATTTCTAATTGTTATTTGTGATCCTTGTTAACATGCTGTTATAAAGTACAGTTTTTTCTTCCTCACTCAAGATAAAAAACAACGACTCATATGATTACCCCAAACCACAGTGGGATCACAGGAAAGTGAACCCTTTGCATGAAAACTTTTATTTAGATGTGTAGTGAAGGCAAAACTCCAAGGAAGAAAGCAATGGATGGAAGGCTCAGCACCTTCATCGGCCAGCTTGCTGGTTTGTGCTCCAGAGGGTGCATAATTTTCACATGAGGTAGAGAGCTAGGGTCACCAGTGCTTGCCAGAAGCCTAGATTCTGGTTGGTGTTCCCTTCTGGTACATAGAGACAACAAATTAAGTTTCTAATCAATGACAGAGGAGGAGTTTTCTAATAACATATATGATGTAGGTATCAGTAAGACTCATAGAAGAGAGTGAATTTGGCTTCTGGACTGTATTCTCAGCTCAAGGGATGTAGACAAAGGGTGTCCAGGGATAGAAACACAGCCAACACATGTTGAATTATTTAATCTACAATAAGCATCCAAGAAAGAAGGTGTTAGTGTTTTTTTAATGAAATCTAGTAAACAACACAAAAAAGTGCAGATGAAATCTAAAGGGAAGACGCCACTAAAAGTCTTGTTTCCATGGGGCACACGTGGGCGGCTAGATGATCAAGGCTCAGAACAGAATTGTCTTTCCACCTTCCTGAGTTCCACTTTTCACCAAGAAAATGGTACCAAGATCCACATTATTGTTAAATTTGAGATTTTGCACACCAGATTTCAGCCTTTGTGAGGTACCATAATTTAAGTCTTTTATTACATTCTGTTTTCTAGTGCTTTAAGTAATTTATATTAATTGCCAACATAGAAAGTATCCACAGGGACGATTCATTTCCTTCCAATTGTTAAGTCTTCCTATTTTAACATTAATTTATTTCTTCATTTTTATTTTATGTTCAGGGAAAACCACTTCACTAACAACTGAATCAAGAGTTAGTGTTTACTTTCAGTTGAGAACTGCTTTAAAATTCCAAAGCAATGTTTCTGGACTATCATAACACTTAGTGTTTGTTTTTCCAGGTAAATGGTTTGAAGATAATTTGTGTTTGGGGGCCCAGATAAATCATAAATAAGTAAAAAAATAATCAAATATTTATATGCCACTTTAAAATTAATTTGAGTATTTAAATTTATTTTATTCATACTAATGAGTATGAAAGATAATTTTGTGCATATTCAAATATTCAAATCTATATGTAAACCTTAAACATTAAAAATGTGATTTTTGTTTTTGTCTCATGCTATTTTTTTATCTATGACTACCTATACTTTTATGTTAAAAGGTAATATTGAAGAAATATACTAAATATTTTTAGCTCATAGCAATGAAGAAAATAAAGATTCATGCATTAAATCATCTTGTAATAGGAATGGTATATTTGATTTGCTTTGATTGGCAGTAATGAAGTAAAAATACATTTATATGTATTATATATAAGTGAATATATTTATTCGCTTAGAATATCATTAGTCTCATCTATTCATCCAAACTCTTTTTAATATTTAGTTTATTCAGCATATAAGATATAAAGGAGAAAGAACATCTCATTTAATATAAGTTACATATCAACTATTCAACTCATTTATATGACATAGTATTACTGTATAGAGGGATAGGATTAAATTTCAAAAAACTCATGACATACACCCTCTTATTTGTTGACCCATGCATATTGATCTAAAAGGACTTCTGCATCAAGTTTATTGCAGTGGGCACTTGCTGTAGGCATTCCTCACAAATGCAGACAAAGCCATATTAGTTATGAGAGAACTGTTAAATTTTTAAACCAAGCTTAAACTTTCTGAATAAAGTATGAATGCTAGCTTTCATATTTTTTCCATTATAAAGCAGGTACTTCTTTAACTATATAATGTGTGCTTTTTTTTGGAGAGAGAAATTAAAATACAAACATTATTTTCATGTTTTCTTTATGTGCCACACTTGGATATCTCTCCAGACCTGTATTTCAAGGAGGCATTGCTCCTTTGCAGACAGAATAGTTGACTCATTATTGGGTAGTACTAGGGCAAATTACTCACAAGAGGCATCTTACCATTGCTTTTAATATAGCATAATCATATTTTAAGCATCACTTTAGCAGTCTGCTAATATATGTCCTGGGTGCCTTTTCAAGTATAACAAGGCAAACTGGAGACTTTCATAACACAAGACAAGTATTAATGCAGAAATAATCCATGCCCTTGAGTCTTAATACTCCTTCCTACATTATTATGTCTTAAAAGCATTAATATTGTACAATATGTCCTTTTTTTTTTTGCCAGAATAGGTAACTTTGTGAGTGAGTCCCATTGAACATGAAATATACTAATGGAATATTTTATATTATAAATATCAAGTCCCATTTTTATTACTTTTTAATAAAGAAGTGTTCTGAAATAAAGAATTTTCTCTCATTCTGAAGTTCAACTTAGCACATTATTTGTCCAAAAGAAATGAATACTACATTTCACTAACAGAAAATAACTCTCTGAACCAGAATCTTCATATTTCACATCTCCTTTTCTCACTTTTAACTGATTCCTTCTGTTTCTCCCCTCTCGTCTGGCCCAAGATTTTTGATTGACTGGTGAATTATTAAATTCAGTAAGAAGCAATGCCAATGGACGGAAGGAGCATTCAATTCTCTTCCCTAGAAACGTTAGAGAGGCAGTCAGAGGGCACTTCTCCCTTTATATCTATTTTTGAAAGGCGCCAGCATAAAGAGAATGAGCCTTTTTCTTCTTAGTCATCTAAATATGTAACAGGTCATTTGTTTTCTCTGTCTCTCAAAGATCATCATAGCTCAGAGACTCCTTCTTCCTGCTGTCCCTGCCCCAGCGTGGCTCAGGGTCTTCCGTCTTCTGCCTGGACTGTGCGGGGCCTTCTTGGCTGGCTTTTCACTTTCATCTGATTTTACTGCTCCTCTCCTTCCTTAGTCTAATCTCACAACGGTCATCTGGTCATCTATTAATATGTAAAACAGATCGGACCTAGTGCTTACAGCTACCGGCATCTGCCATTTCATTGAAAAAGAAGCCTGAAGGCATGGAGATGTAGAATATGTACATAGGTAGACAGACCTAAACCACTGTCGGCTAAATTTACCCCAGTTACACTGGCCTTTGACAAAACTCCTGTGACAAGGAGTTTTGACATCATTGTAGAAAACTTCAGAAGAGCCTGAGTATCCTGGGCACCTGCTTGGGTAGTTGGTTTGTTCAGACTTTTCAAATATTAGTAAGCTTTATAGTAAAGGTTACCCCCTTGGAGTTACAATCCTTTTCATGAATGTCATTTCTGATCATCTCTCATGTTTTTTTTTCTTTTCTTATTTTTTCTTTTCTTTTTAACAAAATTTGTCACTTGTAACTAGCATAGTATTGCTCATTTGATATGCTTTCTTTCCAATACAAAGCCATCTAAATTCATATTTTTTGAAACCATGTGTTTTAGTCACTGTTCTCTTTCTATGAAGAGACAACATGATTGAAGCAACTTATAGAAGAAACATTTAATTGGGGCCTAACCTCCAGCTTCAGGGAGTTAGTCCATTATCATCATGGCGGGGAGCATGGCAGTCAGCAGCCACAGCACTGGGGAAGTGTCTGAGAGCTTTATGTTCTGAACCTCAGGCAGGCCTCAGCACAGGGTCTGCACTGGCTTTTAAAATCTCAGAGTTCACTCCAAGTCTCTCTCTCTCTCTCTCTCTCTCTCTCTCTCTCTCTCTCTCTCTGTCTGTCTCTCTCTCCAAAGCCACACTTCTAATCCTTCTCAGTTACTTGTCTAGGTGAGCATTTAAATATATGAACCTATGGGGACCATTCTTACTCAAACCATCACACTGTTGTAAAGATTAGAATAATAGATTAGGTAAGGGCTTTACTGCAGGTTTTCTGGATGCATAAACAAATGATAATCCTGGGACAATGGGGAAGTGGCTCAGTACTTAAGAGCACTTGCTCCTCTTGTGAAAAACCTGGGTTTGGTTCTCATTGCCTACATGAGAAGGCTCATAGTTACCAGTTAACAGATCTGACAGCATCTAGAGGTATATACCTGTATCTGGTAGGAATACACGCAGATAACTCTACGAATATATACATAAAACTAAAGGAAACGGATGCCTCTCATACAGCTTTCTGCCCGCCAAAGAACTGAGACGCATCTTCCTCCACCTATAAAGTGTTTGTTGATGTTTTTCCAGCCTAGAAAGAGAAACAACCCACAATCCCAGTCAGCCATTGCTCATAGTCCACAGTCAGTGTTCTCCGGACGGTGTTCAAGTGGTTCCAGTGGGGTCAGAGTGGTCGGTATGCTGACCAACCAGGTAAAGCAAAGCTTTCCTCAGTATGCTTCCACCAACATCCGGTACGATGATGGGACAAGGAAAGAAGAGCAGTTGTACAAATGGCAACAGAGAAAAAGGAAGTGGGAAACCAAATTCCCCTTTTGGAGCATTGCCTTAGCATCCGAGCAAGCAAATCAAGGCACTTCTCCGAGGCCCCGAAGAAAGTTCCTTGAGAGAAGCTCACAAGGGCGCAAGCTTCTCCCACCGGTTTGCTTGCTTTATTTTGTGAATTCAGGGTTTGCTTTGGCTTGAGTGTTTCTATCGTGGCTTCTGGCTTTGTTTTATAGCAGGCTTTTCTTTGTCAACTATTCTCAATGGATGTATCTGGATAGGTTCTCTGCTCTACTCTTCTTTGTGACTAACTGACACTGGAACTTCATTTCCTCTGGATGCCCATTTTGGGCTTCCTGGATTATTTTAAGAATGGGTGAGTTACTACCTGTCAATTCATGGTTTGTCAGTGTGATTCTCTCAAAAACGCAGGTTCCTGATGAATTTGCTTCTAAGAAACAAAATAGAATGAAAACCACAAATTGAATGGTTCTTCAACTTGCTTTGTTTCCTTCTCCACATAATTTCAAAGGAATCTGAAACCACACTTGAGAATTAAGGACACTGAAATTATTTCCCATCATTTGGGAGGGAGAAGCTGTTGAATTTTTACAAGTTCCCATGTTTCTGTCAGTCCTCGATGCCTACTTCTGAATTCTTGCTGTTGTGCTGTCTCACTGAGGCAGCCGAAGCAACAATACCTTGGCTGTTTCCCTTTCCTTCCAGTTACAAGTGGTGCAGGCACACGGCCTGCCTTCCAAATACCAAAGCGTCAATTTGATGAAGCTGCTTGGCCAAGTACACTTACCTTGGAAGACAAACGGCCAGGAGTCTCACAGAATACCTGATGCGATATTATAGAGAGCAGATGCAATGAAAATCCCATGATTGCTTCAAAATTGCTACATCTTTAAATTATTTATAATCTCATTGAGGGCAGTGATTGATTCCAAAATTCTCCTTATGTCTGTTAAATGGCCCTACACTGCTAACTCCTCTCATGAACACTTACTCACTGGTGTTGTGTATGAATGCCTGGAAAAAGAAACATAAATTATTTTTTACAGCCGACTGAGATCATTTTTAATACTCCTACCTAATTTTAATCATTTTATAGATTCATGTAGGATAAGATAGCAACTTGTCACACAGCTTGAATATGAATTTGGAATGTGAAAATCGTACTCAATAGTCGTCAAAGGCACTTGCAGATCAACCTTTGGTTCATGCATGCAAGCAAACCATCATATGCCAAGGACTCTGAGTTCAAGATGCATTGTGCCTGTGTGTGTATGCATGTGTGTGTGTGTGTGTGTGTGTGTGTGTGTGTATGTGTGTGTATGCATATGAGCATATAGCTATGTGCATGAGTGTGTGTATATGAGTTTGTGTGAGGACTTGTGTGCACATGCACATATGCATGTGTGTGTGTGTATATGTATGCATGTGTTTCCAAAGTGGAAAATGCTTAGTGACTGACCTTAAAGGGCCTATTTTAAAACTGAAGTAGGAAACAATGATTTCTAACCAAAATACATACATCTGTCAGTTCATGTGTATGGTTGTTGAGAAGACCATCAAAATATGCCTGAGAACTTCCACAGGGCGAGGCCTTACACAGACTGAGTAGTACTTTAGAGAGTGTCCAGGGATCTCAGGGTTGCTCAGCCAGTATGAAGCTTTATCCATAATTCTGTCTCGGTTATGCTTCACAGTGATCTAACATTTTGTTGAACAGAAAACTGGATGATGATGTTGACCATGATGGTGATGGTGGCATGTATCAGTTCAAAGTATTCTCTTCGTAAGGACTATGTGGCATTCAGAGAAGAGGAACATTCACACAGCTTCTCATTCCCCAAATGACGAAGGGAAACACCCTCTCCCCTAAGTCACTAAGTCATTTCAAGCAACCTGTGGTATTTTAAACCAAGACTTAGCCTTGGGTAATTGCCAATTAGAATTTCATGTTTTGATTATAACTCTGAAAGACATATCAACAGCCTCAGAAGTAATCAATATCTCCCTTTACTTGTTCCTGTGTGTAGCATTGCAGCTTCAAAATTATATCAGTTTCTGGCATTGGTGATGAATTTGATTGAGATCCGAATAGTGATGAGAAATTTAAATTTAAAACAATTTTGACATTAATCAAGAGTAGCTTTATTGGAATTCAGCTTCTCTCCTGATCATGGTTAGGTTTACATGTTCTATATGGTTAATAGAATTGAAATTAAAATTAGATAATTGTGCATTCCAATGACTCAGTACCAAAAGTATTTATGAAATCTGATCATATGATATTGAAGCATAATAGAACTAGGAATTTTTACATACAATTGATTATCACAAATAAAATGATGTGCAGCTAAGAATCAAAACAATTGTCCCTATTTTAGATAGAATTAGGTAAAAAAAAAAATCACAGCCATGCTTTCTCACATAGGATATGCAAAGTTCAGTCAGTTGTTTGGCTACAACCCAGACAGATATGTTATTTATCTGCCTATGTTTGAATCTGTCAAGGTCTAGTATCAGCCAGAAGTTGTTCCTGTTACTTTAGTCATCAAAGCTTAGCAGACCGGTGCAACTGTCAAGTTGCACAGTTGCAACTGTGCAAGTTGTTTACAACTAATAAGAAAAGAGTACTAAGTATATGCCCAGGAGTGGGATAGCTGGGTCCTCCACAAGTGTCATGCCCAGTTTTCTGAGGAACCGCCAGACTGATATCCAGAGTCGTCGTACTAGCTTGCAACTCCACTAGCACTCCTGGGCATATACCCAGAGGATTCCCCAGTATGTAATGAGGATATATGCTCCACTATGTTCATAGCAGCCCTATTTATAATAGCCAGAAACTGGAAATCACCCAGATGTCCCTCAACGGAAGAATGGATGAAAAAAATGTGGTATATATACACAATGGCGTACTATTCAGCCATTAGAAACAATGAATTCATGAAATTCTTAGACAAATGGATCTTAACATCATCTTAAGTGAGGTAACCCAGTCTCAAATGATCACTCATGGTATGCACTCCCTGATAAGCAGACATTAGCCTAGAAACTTAGAATACCCACGACATATTCCACATGTCAAATGATGTGCAAGAAAAAGGAAGGAGTGGCCCCTGGTTCTGGAAAGGCTCAGTGTACAGTGTCGGGCAATACCAGAACAGGGAAGTGGGAAGGGGTGGATGGGGCAACAGGGGGAGGGAAGAGGGCTTATGGGACTTTCGGGGAGTGGGCAGCCAAGAAAGGGGAAATCATTTGAAATGCAAATAAAGAATATATTGAATAAAAAAAAGGAAAGAGTAATAAGGAACAGACAAAGTTCATTTAGGGCAGACCTACAAACGCCAACACTAAAATAACAAAGGAAATAACGTAGAAATTATGAATGCTCATCTGCCTAGCATTCACAAAATCACAGCAATTCTGTAGGGCTGATGGGGTTTCTCTGCCTGGAGGCTGTAGTCTGAAAGAGATGGGGAACAGACCACGGAGAAGAGGTACCTGTTAGCTAAATTTTCTTTCCCAAATGATGTTCCAGGGTGTCTACTTCTGTAGAAAGAAACCTGATGCTGGATTCTGCTGCTGCGATGAGACCAATATTGCTGTTGAGGTAAAAATTAATGGGAGGATGGCAAGTCTACAAGATGCTCACGGGAAAGACATGGCAAGAAGGAAGGCACCTCTCACAGTCAGACTTGCAACCTGCTGCTTGTACCAGCTACAGAATTCAGACAGCAAAGCCACAGTGACGTTTACCTAGCCCAGCTGCAGCCTCAAGGAAACAAAGTATCATGCATGGGGAGACAGAGGAGATCAGGAACTGCTGCACAGCCTTGGGAAATTATTCACATGAAGAACTTGAGATAACCTTTGACTGAATGGTTGCAAGCACTTAATTGCCCTCTGCTCTTAAAATGCCACTTCTAACTCAGGAAGGGTAGAGGACAGTTGTTTGAGGGAACAAGTGTATGTGAAACTCTAAGTCACAATCAAAGGTGTAGCTTTGTTATTCTCTTTTAAAATAAATTATACTGGACATGGGACAATAGTTTGCATAACATTCCAGGAGGCATCATCTAAAATTTGAGACCTAGGCATTGCTTCAACATCAAATGAAACTCAAATTCTGACATATGACCTTTAGCCTGAAACAATTACAATACCTGATGGTCACTTAATGTACATTTTCTGCATCTTTCTTGCCTATCAAATGGATTATGATACGATTAATGGAATTGTAAATGAAACAGATGTCTGCTTTGAATCAAGATAAATATAAAACTTTCATATCTATAATTTCTTACTGTTTGAGAATTACTAAAAATTATTGGTTTGGGAAAACATTCCAAGGTATCAATAAAAATTGAGCAAAAGCCAATTCCATCATATTCATGACAACCAAACTAAGGGATACAGCAATCTTGTGCAATGTAGAGCAAAAATTCTGCTTAAAATAAATATTCATCTCCATCAGCTCTTAATAAACAGCTTCTAGTTGGCGAAACTCTAATCTCTTAACACAGGCTTGGTCTTGTTCTTGATGCTCAGAAAGGAATTATTGTATCAACAAATATCAATAGAGTTAGAAATGGATTTCATAAAGATTACTTACATCACTCTCTGTAATCTTATCAACAAACAGCTTCTTTTAATGTTTCCCAGTAGCAGCATCGAGAACAACAGTACTCTGCTCCGACAACGGTCTAGCAGTATAAATGGATGATGTTTAAAATACTTCTTACCTATTGACGTCCCAGATTTTACTCGTCATATCCAGTGAGGCAGAAGCCACGAAATCACCACAAGAGTGCCATGTGCAGGACCATATGGCATGGTTGTGTCCTTCAAATGTCAAGATGCATTCACCTTTTGAGAGGTCCCATAGTTTAATTGTGCTGTCACCACTTGAAGTAGCCAGCTTGCTGCCACTGTTTGCAAGAAAACAAGAAGACAATTAAAAAAAAAATTAAATTTTTTTGTGAACCATGTGTGTATATATGTTTATAATAGCTATATGCATATATATTTATATTTAGTATGAATATACTATTTTGAGTGGTGAGTATATTTAATTAAGGTTTGCTTTAGTTATACACTTAAATGGCTACTTTTCATGATAATATTTAAGTCTGCACAATTATTTACTTTGGTTGATTAAAAATTCAGGCTTTGAGATAAACTGCTACTATGAACTTTTTAAATTAGATTTTCTAGACTGCTCATGATTAATGTACTAAAATAGCACTTTCTCTTTTACCCTGAGTTGAGTTCAAGGTTGTGTGCTACACTATAAGAAAAAAGGAGACTTCAAAAATGAAGCCCATCTAGACCCTTTGAAAACATCATAGGAAGAAAGCTGCTGTCATTGACCTGTCTCATGCTGATTAAATTCTTCAAGACGAGAGAGGAGATGATTTTTGTGCTATATCATTAACATGAGATTTTGAAGTTACTGAGTAATTGGGGATGAATCATTTGATATTCTATTGAAGTTATTAGCAGATGTTATCAAAGGTGTAGCTTTCAAAGAGTGGACACTGAGTCCAGTTTAGGAAACAGATGGTCAGAAGCAGCTAGCTCTTTGGGGGTGTAGAATATCAGCAGCAAGCCAGCCTCACTTGGAGCATCTCGGGGTGAGTTGACCTTGACTAGTCTTTAGGTTCTTGTTCAGCTTTCACCCACTGACCCAGTGTGGAGCTCACCCTTTATCAAGGAGGCTTTATTTTGTAGCAGCGGGAGATCATTACAGAAAGCTACAACTAGTCAAAATGAGAATAAGTGAGCTCCAAGATTACCAGTGGGACTACAGATTGGTATTTAGAATGCAGCTAGGAATCATGCTCATCCAGGAAGGTGGCAGTAGACAAAGGAGGAGGGGAGGGAGGAAAAGGACAGAAGAAATTAATTAATTTAATTATTCACCAAAGTATAAAAAAATAGCAAGATGAGGAAAGGTATTTGATAGTTAATAGCGAACGTTTTTCTATTGTAAGTAGGACATGAAATTCTCATTTGTACAGGAGAAATAGCCAGCACTGGCAGGAAGATCCTGAAGGTGTTGCAGACACGGTGATCATGTGGACTAAAGATATTATTATCAAAGTCAAATTAGCATAGCTGAAGACTCTCCATTTGACAGCCAGTGATTGCAGTTAGAAAATAGTTTTTGTTTTGCAGAAATTGATTCTTTATTGATGTTCTTAATATTGAATACCAAACCATAAAAATTACATTTATCCATAATAGTTAAGCAAACATAAAACAATCCCCTCCTTCTTTCCCTCCTCCCCCTCTCTCCCTCTCCCTTCCTTCCTTCCTTCCTTCCTTCCTTCCTTCCTTCCTTCCTTCCTTCCTTCCTTCCTTCCTTCCTTCCTTCCTTTTCTATAACCTGTTTCTGAAAGGCAAAGAAGCTATCATGGACCCAAATCTTCATCTAGGATAGGAATTACTGTTGACTTTTTTTTGCCTGTGCCTGAAGAACTCTCCAGGTAACGTTTACAGACTTCTCTTCATTTAAAACGCAACTGGCATATTGTATTGTCATTTCTTTACAAGTGTCACAAACTGATATTTAATAATCAAAACAAATATTTAAAAGTTTTAAACATTATAGCTCATAGGTATAAATATGTCTAAGTATAAAGAAATACAACTCTTCAAATATTGTTTTAAAATATTTTCACCTTTCAAAATATGTGTATTAAACTATGAAACACTGTACACTTTTGGTTCTTGTCAAGACAAAGGCCATTTTTAAAGGAAGAGTGAGAGAGACAGGGGAGAGAGGGGGGAGGGAGGGAGGGAGGGAGAGAGAGAGGGAGAGAGGGAGAGAGGGAGAGAGAGAAACAGAAACATGTTATCTTTCAATAATGTAAGTTAGGATTTCTCTAGCATTCTACCAAATCCCCAGGAGCAGCCAAAACCATCCAAAAGAACAGGGGAAATAGTTCCCTCATTGCTAAGGTCTGTAGGTTGAAAGCCCTAACTCCCAATGTAAAACATATGTATGCCACTACATATGTGGATACAACAGGAGCAAGGAAATTAGAAAGTAATAATATCTAAGTTCTCAGGTGGCTCCTTACCTTCAGGCACTAAGAGGGAGGAGTCAAGAAAAACAAATACATATGTTCTTTCCTGTCTTTTTATTTTTTAAATGGTGTGTGTGTGTGTGTGTGTGTGTGTGTGCGCGCGCGCGCGTGTGTGTGTGCATGTATCTCTGTGTGTGTGTGCGTGTGTGTGTGTTGGAGGTGTATAACTGGGAATGGACTTCAGGTTTCAATTGTCCATGCCAGGTATAGAGTCTCTTTCTCTGCCTGCTGCCTGTGATCAGGATATAAAGCTCCCAGCTACTGATCCAGATCCTTGCCTGTCTGCCTCCCACTAAGATGATGACTCGCCTTCTGGAACTGTAAGCAAGCCCACAATTAAATGCTTTAATTTATAAGAATTTCGTTGAAGGCATCTCTTCACAGCAATAGAACATTAACTAAGAGAGATATGTACACCTGGTGATTTGAATAAGAATGGCTTCCATGGGCTCATATGGTGGGATGCTTAATCACCAGGGAGTGAGTCACTGGCATGGGTTCTGAGGTTTCAGAAGCCATGACAATTCCAAAATCCCTTTATCTTCCTGTGGCTCAGGATGTAGCTCCCAGCTACTGCTACAGTGCCTGCCTGCATGCTGCCAT